>NC_133824.1:17748492-17968492 GCF_047830755.1 Zonotrichia albicollis
AATCAGCTCCCCTGGCCTCCTCCCACTGCTCTTGATGCAGCCCAGGTTAAGGTTGGCCTTCTGGATTGTGAGTGCGCATTGCTGATTCACGTCCAGCTTTTCATCCACATGAATCGCCTAGTCCTTCTCTGCAAGGATGTTCTCAATGACTTCTTGTCTCAGCATCTACTCATGTTGCTCCTTTCCTGACCCAGGTGCAGCACTTTGAACTTGGATTTCTTGAACTTCATATAAGGTATTTGTAGGCCCCCTTATCAAATTTTTCCAGGATCCTGGATGGGTTCATGTCCCTCTGTTGTGTGAACTGCACCACTAAGCTTCATGTCATCTGCATATTGGGGATGTCTCAATGTCTGTCAGTGATGAAGACACTGAAGAGCACCGGTCCCAAGACAGAGCCCTGAGGGATGCCACACATCACTGGCCTCCACTTAGACTCAGTCATTGACCTCAACTCTGTCCAGAGAGTGTTTAGAGTGAACTGATCTTGTTTGATTGAGTCATTGCAGTGTACTGGCAACTCATGAGCAGCTATTTGGAGCTCTTATATGTGTTTCAAGCTATGTTTAGGGATTTTTTTTGATGTAATAGCTTTTATATGAGGGGTTAGGGTATGAAGTAAATTTTGCATGTTTATGTAAGAGTGACAGAAACAAACTAAGAATTTTTGTAATTTCTAACATGTTATGACACCTGTAGTATGTTTCTGTAGAAGCTGGGACTCTGAAAAGAAGAATTTTTTGGTTGATGGACTCAGATGCAGCTCATACCAAACTGCTTGTTGAACCTGGGGATTAAATTTCAGACTTGGTCTGGTACTCACTTGGTTTGAGAATCCTGCAGCAACCTCTTAATTCCAAGTGTGTCTTTGTTCCAAATAGGATACACTGGTAGAAGTGAGAAGTTTGTTGTATTTAGCCTGGTGTCTTAGCCAATGGGGATAAAACATTTTGTGCACAGAATCCTCTATGGGTGTAATAAGGCACTTACCCTATCCACTGGTAAGCCTGAAGGTGTTAAGAGGGTTATCAATTTTCTGTTGTTTTTAGAGTAACAAGTTTTTTCTCAAAAACCTCACCCCTTATCTCCCACCCTCCACAAAAACCCAAACCTGCCAAAACGACCAACTTCACACCCAGAAAAGAGTAATGAAGTTATTTGCACTCATTCGATCTAGTGCCCACAAGATGGCAGTGCAATACTACAATGAGATGCTAATGTGCTTTTTTTTTTTTTTTTTTTTTTCCTACCTGTGGCCGAGCGATAAAAATGTATGTTGAAGCTGTTGCTGATAAGAAGATAAGCATATGTAATTTTCAATTATAATATGCAAAATAAAAGCTTAAAGATGTCAAATAAATAATGATCAATAAATGCTGATTCCGTATGTGTACTGCACAGCCAGTGGCACTGAATTTCACTGTCATTAAATTAAGCACAAGAATTGTAAGTGGTGATGTGTCAAGTGGTGATATATTGGCTGGTAAAGGTCAATAGATGTTTGTAATGCTATGATACCATATATAAATAAAAAACTTGGGCTAAATTCGTGTCCCAGTATAATCAATATGCAAATAGCTACTGATTTCCACAGTGAGAAATTTGAGTCTTGATTATTTTAATTTTAGCATAGATTTTATGCAATATTGCAGAAATGTCATCAAGCTCTCAATGCCAATCTATAAGCAAAGACTGCTGTGTTACATACATACTGCTGTAAGCCTCTGTTAACTTCCTTCAAGTATTTGCACAGGCATGAGACCTACCGCAAAGCATAAAAGCTTGAACATACACACTTCTTCAAAATAAGCTATAAAATTTCATTGTCAGATTTTAAAGTTAAATAATATTGTGGAACAGTGTGTTATACATATAACAGCACGTAGGTAGTCAAAATAATTAATACTGGAACATGCCTGTTGTAAAATTTGTAGGCAAAAAATGCTTTGTCTGCAAAGGCAATTCTGAAGCTGTTACAGCTTCTCTGAGCCAAGATTATATTGGCATAAAGAACAATTTTTCATTACTGTTTATTTTTTCATCAGTTGTGCTTAGTGACTGATGTACATCTTCAAATTCATGTTAAATTGTTGTAACACAAAAGTTTATTAGGCAGTAAGAATATAATTCTAACATATAGCAACAAAGCATGACTTTTGATAATAGTAGATGTGTTTTCTGTGGCAGTGTTCTAGAAGAGAAAATGAAAACTGATTCTGGTTATTTCTGTGCATAAAATCTGGCAATTTTGCCTGTTAAGTGATGATATTACAAAGTTTCCTTTAACTGTAGCTTACTTTCTGTGACATTACCTTGGATGTACTTACAAATGTAAAAATTCTTTCTTTATGCTTGCTGCCTTTCCATTTCAAGCTAGCAGGGTGGGAGACACTCAAAATCATACCCACGAGACTGGAGGAACTTGTCTGTTACGAGACTGAAATTCTCTCTGAAAAATGATTATATTGACCTTTTCAGACTGCTTGAAGTATTATGATTAGGGTTGGTATGAATTAAAAGGGCTAAAGACAAGGGGGAAAAAAAAACCCTTTTCAGATAGTGATGTGGCTTATAGAACCTGGAAGTTTTGAAAATCAGTATTGCAATGAATGGATAATAGAGATGCCTCTAAGTATTTTAAAGTATCTCAGCCTTGATTATAAAGGCCTTAAATGGGCTCTTCTTCAACTGGATTTGAAAACATACAATAAATTTTTTTCCCCTTGGAGGAGATTAATTGATATTTGCTGCCTGTGGAAACTAACACTGGTCCTGTCGTTGGATAAAGTAAATTAATATTGGTTTTTATAATATGAAACTCTCACTCTCTGATGAATAATTATTGTTTGTGCAAGAAAGTGTTAAATATCAGCCATCTTAAGATAGTATTTTCTCTACAGAAAATCTGTACTACAGGTCAGCTGTTTCAGGTGTGTTGAAAGTAGAGTAGTTACAGGATAAGTGTCTGCCATTTTTTTCTGCAGCATGTCTTATCCTGAAGAATCACTGCAATTAGATACCATTGCACCAACATGTGAAAGAGGTAATTCATATTTCAGTTGTCTACACTGGTGGTTTTCCGATGAGAAAATAACTGTGAGAGTCTGAATGTTGTTGAGAAGTCCCACCCATACAGTGGGTGTATGGTGTATATACATAGGAGTAATTGGCCTTTAGGTCTGCTTTTCAATCACTGAGCTGCACTGTTAACAGCTGCTTTTGTTTTCCCTCTGGATCATTTTCAATCCATCAATTTTTGTCAGTAAACACAGTTTATGGGTCATCTTTTAGTCTTTAGTCAATGAATCATTTCCCAGATCGGTATGTTATATTAGTTTCCTGGACTTTTTATTGTTTTTATTATACTGAAGTATGCAGATGTGTGGCTGGTGACCCCAAAGAGCAACACTCCCAAAAGCAAATGAGAGTCTTAGTAGCCCTTTCAGTTTTGGAAAATTCTTTGTGCTATTTATTTCACTTCCTCTTAGAGCCAATTCTGAGTGGCTTTGCAGCAGGGTTAAGGTTTACTTATTTTTCTATTGCTAACACTTGCTTCTTAATATTTAGTTAGAGTGTTGATTTTCAAAATTAGTATATATTTTGAATGTGAAGTAAATATCACTCAACTTTGTTTTCTCAGCTGGCTCCAGATAACATACTGAACTCGGTAAAACATGAAGGGCATGGTGAAAAAAGAATGGTTCTAACTCGCATAATCAGAGACACAGAAAAAAAAAATTATTTCTTTATTATGGATTCTGTGGTATTTGATGTCTCTTCCAGCTTGTGGAGCTATGTGTTTAATTTCTGAATTTGAAAGTTGGATTATCATTTCAGTTTAAAATCAAATCTTATCCTCAGTGTTTTGGCATTAAAGCTTAAAATTATGAACTGTAGATGTTTTATAAAGATGGTACTCCTGATCTTTAGATGAATTTTTGGATCTGAGCCATGTAATTATGAATGCTTGAGATTTGTGATGATACACCGGGGGTTTTTAAGGTTGGTTACATGTAAGTTCTCTAGAGGCAGGTTTGCAGTGCTGGTGGTGTAAATGTGTGTATAACATAACCCCATGCCAAGAAGTACAAAACAAAGTGTCAGGATGCTTGTAGGTTTTTAGAAGAATTTATTTTCCAAGACATTGCCTTACTATTGATGCTGACCAGTGGCAGCACAATCTTGTGTGTACGCCTTAATTTTGTCAGAATTACATAACAGTGTGTAAAGCAAGAGTGCTTGCTTTGTTCATGCAGCACATTCAAAACATTGTGTCTAGTGCCCATTTTAGGTGCTTCTGCCATCAGATTCTTCATAGCCTCTTTTGGTTCTGGGTTACTATATTAGTTCATCCTGGGATCAGTTCATCATCAAAAAGAAGAGTTATGTAGAGGAATGGGCAAAAATCTGAGTACAAGAGTACTGGAAGAATATGAGAGCTTTGAGAGTCTTCACAGAGCTGCCCTTCATTCTTCTCTAAGTCTCTGGTTATTGCAGAGCCAAAGCAATAGGACTTTTAAGAAAGGACTGTGTTTGCAGACAAGTGCTTAATTCTCCTCTCCTAAATGGGATTAGGATTCTGAAGGGGATTGGGGCTGTTGCATTAAGCAAGGGAAACGTGGCTGCCACTTATTCATTATACCTCTTAGTAAAACTTTTACAAGGCAAAACTGTAATGCTAACTGGGTAATGAGACAGTACTTGCTTAAAACAATCTTTATTGTGTTTTTTTCACAAGCAGTGAAGATAATAAGTATCAGCATGCTATATGCTTTGACTGGCATCTTGTTCCTTATTGTCAAATATGATGATGGCCAACCCAGATGACAAAAAAGAAAACAAATCAATCTTTTCTGTTGATTTTTGGCAAACTTTTCTCCTTCCTATAAAATTTCACTTTTTAATATGATGAGATATGAAGCTTATTGATTAGGCATTTCCAAAAGGGAGGAAGAAAACATGTAGGATTTCTGCAGATATAAACCCATGAATGTTATTAGATACTAAACTAAATGGAAAGAAATGTGTTATTTAGAGTATGAAACTCTTCTAAGTTAATGTCCATAAAGTTTAAATTAGTTCAGACTTTTCTTATTAGAATAAATGTTTCCTTTTAAAAAGCATGATAATCATAATCAAGACTAAATTTGTTCTGTTATTTATTTTCAAAATGATTGTACATGTTTAGCTGATTTTTTATTTAAATCCCTAGGGATATATTGGAGACAGATGTTTAGATGACCTAATGCTTAAAGTAAAGTTATATTTGGACACTCGATTAAATTTTCCTTAAAATCTTTCCATATATGTTAGATTGTGGACCAGTGCAGAAAGTATTGAAAGATTTATGTTGAAAAGGTACTGCTTTATTTTTAAAGTAAGTTATTAGAGTTCAGTAGATTTTATTTCAGGCAACTGTCAAAAGCAGAAAATATTTGATTATAAACCAGCATGTTTACAAATGAAAATATTGTGTCTTGTTGCAGAGCTAAATGGGAAACAGATTTCTTTAAAAGTTCATTGATTTCAAAACCAAATTTACCATGCCATTTATAGCTGCCTCAAAACTTGGTAAAGATTATAGTAGACTTTAAAATGTATCATCAGTTGGAGACTGCATTGTAGACCATAACACTTGCAAATCTTTTTACTCCTTTCTAGTTTTGAACAAGTAAAATAGTGTAAATAGTAAATAGTGTATGTAAAATAGCACCTAATAGTGTGGATGACAAAAATGACTATATATGTGATAGTAAACAACATTTTGAAAAGTCTCAATATTTCGTCATCATAATTATCAATATTGACCTATTGAGAAGGTATTGATTTGCAGATGAAAATATTAGTATCTTCAGTCTTTTAAAGTTTATATATACTGGCTTTTGTTGTGTTTAGTTAAATAGGCAAGCTACTGAGTTGCTGAACTTCTGCCATTTTAACTGTAACTGAAATATTGTACTAAGAGATGTATTCTTGTCACTGGCAGGAAACTTTGTGGGCTAATGTAAGTGTTGCACAAAAATACTATTCTGATGCTTAGCACTCAGCCTGCAACATAACCTCTGGCAGATCTTGAGAACGTTTCTGTGGGACAGCATTTTTTATTATTTTCTGTAATTTGTGATTTGGAAGGCTGATGTGGGCACCAGAGCTGAAAAGTACTTTGTGCAGAATAGACCTTGTTAAGTTTAGGCATCACATGCAGCATTTTTCTGTTATCTCATTGAGGTCTGCTGCATTAGAACTGGAGTAGCCCTCTTCTGGGAAAAATTGAAATTGCAATATTTGAAGCCTCTTCTTTCATGTAGGAGTGGATATTGGGTCAACAGTGGTATAAAAATCATGTTTTGCGACAGGAATGAAAGGAGATCTCATCCTGTTCCTGGAAAAGGAGCTTTCATTCTGTTTTTTTGCTAGTAGATGAATGTATATTAATCATGGGCAGTAACTGTTTTGTACAGCATGGATCTAATCAAAACCTAATGAATGAATGTGTAGTACCTATGTGATGCCATTTACTGTTAGCAGAAATTATTTTTCTTCCTGAATTAAGATTTGGCATATAGATTATAACTCTGGAAAATAAATAGAAAAGTATCTTCTTAAGACTCTCAAGAAGCAAAGGGTGGCCGTAAAATTGGAAGAGATAGCCCTTAAACATCTTCTGAAAATGTCACTTGTCAGTTGTTGGTGTGAAGACAAGGAGCAGTATAGAATTAAATTCTAGTAACTGTAGATGAAGCAGTTTTATGGTGATGTGGTTGGATTTGTCTACACACAGATTTTTTTAAGTTCAGAAATGCCCTTTTAAAGGTATTAAAAGAATATTGATCAGTTGATGCATAATGCTGTTAATTGGACTTTTCACTTGCTTAGTCTTGCAGAGTGAACACTTGTAACTGGGCTGAAGTAACTTGGGCAACAAGTTCTATGCTTGTGTAGTGTAATCTTACCCTTTGTTACATAATGGCTTTTCCCTTTTTTAATGTATGTTTTTCAGTGAAAGGAAAAAATGATGGCTTTCTGTTTAAAGACTTATGATCTTCTCATGTAATATATTGTCACTTACACATACAAAATTTGACTTTTTTTCCCTTGATTATGCATGAATCACCGTATGTTACTTGAGTATTTTCCCTGAAGATGGTGTGCTGAGATTTGCAGGAATGATTAGTCCTCTCTGGTGCCTTGAGACAGACACCTGAAAGGAGAGTAGACAGTTTTGTTGGGGTGCTATGAAAGTTTTACGCAACTTGTAGAGAAACAGAGGAAAAAACCCTGGGAGAAAGGAGGACAAGATGTTTTTAACTTCCTTAATGTGCTCTTTTTTTTTTTTTTTTTATTTTTTCATTTCCTCTAGTCCTTTGTAGAAGTAGCAAGGACCCTGAAGACTAAATGCTGCTCTGTTACCCAGACTTAGTTGTTGGCATTCTGTGTGCTGAATAAGGAAAACATCCCTGAGAGAAAACCATTGCTGTCAAGTAGATTGTATCACAATCATTACCAGCTCAGTCCTAAACTAGGCTTTTTCTGTTCAGTCTAAATCTTGTTTACATCTACATCTTTGTTTCCTACATTTTGATTAATCTATAATTGCACCTAGAATCTTAATTGAAAAATCTGTGAAGAATTAAAAAACTTAGAGAGAGACAGTATTCTACAAATTCCTTTTCAACAATATGGCTGAAACCTTATCTACAGCAACTGTAATTAGGGATAGCTTGCTTTGTCTTTGTTTTGACTACAAACTCTATTCTAGTTAGGAGATTAAATTCAGAGAGAGAAATAAATCGCTGCATTACATTTTGTATGATGATTGAACTGTTTGTAAAAATTGAACATACTTTATATGTTTGCTAATTGTTTTGTAAACATTTCAATATTCGAGTTTGTAGTATAAAATGTTTTGACTATCAGCAAGATTTGGGCTGCTTACATTCCGTATAAGCAAAACCTGGATGCCTCTTGCTCACTAAACAATTCAGAACAGACCCAGGTGATTTGAGTCCAGGGAAAGAATTTGGAGCTTCCTTGGCTTAGCCCAGGAAACCAAAGAACCAAGAGTTCTCTCTTTCACCTCTTTTTCATTTGATGTTTTTGTGGTATTTTGCCCTTTTTTTTGAGTTTTTGGTGGTGGTGGGGGGTTTTGTGTTTGGTTTTTGGTTTTGGTTGGTTTTTTTTTCTCTGCTTGTTGGTTTTTGGTTATGTTATGTTTATTCCTTGCTCTCTTCCTAGGTCTTTGAATCTTGAAATAATTTTTTTTGCAAAATGGTAAATTAGTACAGATCAAACATGAGAGAGTGTAACCATATATGAAATGTCTCTGGTGGTCAGTTAAATCTTCTGAGAAGTGAAATAATGGTTTTAACGGCTTTGCTTTCTGGACTGTAATACATTATCTTTTCATGTGTACTTTCAGAGGAATTGTTATACCTCATTTCTAGGGGAACTGTAGGTACCTGAACCATGAGATTGATCAGTATCCCAATTCCACTGAAATCAATCGAAGTTTTCCACTCTCTGAATCTCTTCTGATCTGTCCTAGATCTGTATCAGATATCCTGTGAAGTCCAGCATGTGAACATGCTCACTACTAATGCCAGGTGGCTACTCCCTGTATGTATG
This sequence comes from Zonotrichia albicollis, assembly GCF_047830755.1. Taxonomy (NCBI): domain Eukaryota; kingdom Metazoa; phylum Chordata; class Aves; order Passeriformes; family Passerellidae; genus Zonotrichia; species Zonotrichia albicollis. The sequence continues at coordinate 17,757,118 of NC_133824.1, forward strand.
AAGGAATGGACTTGTTGCCAAATTGTTTTCCTGGCTGTAGGTTTGACCTCTCTGAAGTATCCAGTTGAAGTCAGGCAGCAGCTCTCTAAGCATTGCAGTGCCTAAGCTGTTGTCCAGCTGGCTACCAAAGATCCCATCTCACCCAAGCTGTTGAATCTAACTCTATTAAAAATGCTGTTTTTTAAAGTTACTTGTAAATCTGAGAAAATCTGTTAGGTTATGTTTCTATGAAATCTTGCACAAGACTTCTACTGATATCCCCACCTGTGTTTGGACATTTGGATTAAATGTTGGAAAACTTGCTATCATTTAAAAGAAATATCTCTGGAGGAAATGGCTTTTGTGATAGTTAATTAATTATATTATAGTTTACATTCTCTCTTTATATGTGTGGGAAAAAAGTATTTCTGTAACAGGCTGTAGAGGCCATAGCTGAAAAATCTAGCAAACGAAATTTGTACTTCTAAAATGTGCAACCTGTTGTCAAGTACTCCTGGATCAGATGTAAAGTGTTTGGTAATAACTGCTGTATGGTGCACAGAAGACCTCCATAAATCTGGAAAACTCATAATTCCTGAGCCTTGTATACAACAGTTTTGCATCCAACACATTCAAACTTCTGCAGGAAAGGAGGAAGGCTGTTCTGATACACCACTGTATCCCTCACTCCTTTCATGAATGCAGTGTTCTCCATGTATGTTTCCTGTCCTGTTCTAGAACTTCTATTCTCAAACTTGAACAAAATTCTTCTTAGTGTTTCTCTTCTTTGTCCCAAGTTAGGTATGTAAAGTCACATTCACACCATTGTGTTTTGGACCAGGCTTCAGTGGCCTTTTACTAAAGGATCTGGAATGCGTATCTGGAAATAGTTTATTTCTAATTGATGTGCAAATGGTAGTCTCCACTGACATCAAGTTCATGGACTCCACCTCTCCTGATTGTATTGTACCAAGTGAGCTAAAATCTGAGCATTCTTCTGTCCTATTTATAGGCTGTCCTTCAGCCTTCTGAGCCTATTTATACTTAACTAACAGTGTTGCTGTATTGTCTTTCTAGTTCAGACTTTCAAACTGTGATGTAAGGGAATTGTCAGTGGTTGCCTTAGAAGTTATTCTTTCAATAATACCTGTGACTTGTTTGAGTTCCTTTGTTTTCTATTGAGATTTGCATCCCCAAATGCAGGTCATCTCCAGTTGGCTTCCAGTTGGAGGCTGAAGTTTGTTTTCTGGGGCTGGATTGAGCACAATTTTCCTTCCATTGTTCAGTGTCCCGCAAATGTTTGGTGTTTTTCACTCTTTTTTGAAGGACATAGGCTGGCAGTGGTTTGGCAGTCCTAACATCCTTCCAGGTCTGTTTGCTATTAATGGAAGTAAAGTTTATTTTGCTTCACTTCTGTTCAGCAAATCTAGCTTTTTCTAGAGCTTTGATGGCCATGCTTTGTACATAGAACATCAGGTGATTGAGATATTTTTCTGAAACATGATCTGTGCCAAGCAGGATCTAAGTGGCAGGATGCACTGACCATACAATTGTGTGCTTTGTTTTCCTTCATGTTCCTGCCAGAACCTTGATGGTATCGAACCTGATGATGGGGAGAATATTTGTCATCAGTGATCTCCTCTAAATTATCTCCTTGTGTATGTAGTTAAAGTATTCCTGTTTTCACATCTACAAACTAGGTAAATAGTTGAAGGCCCTGAGCTTTTTCCATGCCTTTTGTAGCCAGTAAATATATTCACTCACTCTAATGCCTAAAATCCCAACCTTTTTAGACTGTCTCTTGAAGAAAGTTCACTATTTACAAAGCATGAACTTTCTCTGTGTTGGACTTGTTTTCTGGAAATTTCCTGTCCAAACCATTCCTTGGCTGCATTAGTGTTGTGTGCTATCTGGTTGTATACCAACACTAAAACACCAAATAGGGTGCTTGTCTGTCTGATATTTTGTAGTTTGTCCATTTATTGTTTGCTTTTAAAATTAACTTGTGTTATTGGTGGGGACAAAGTTCATGAGTCCTGGTTTTTCCTTAGCCAAAAGCTACCTACAAGAACGCTTTTCTCATCTTACTTGTTATCTCAGTTGCTTTCTCATCTCATAGTTGTCATCTTGGTAGCTTTTGTGTCACTATCTGGTGCCCAAATTGTGGGTGCACTTAAGTTGACAGCATATTCTTCTGTTGCAATGTTCCTCATTGACCTATGAAGAAGAGAGGTGGTGCTATTTATCTATGCCTGTTCGTATTGTGTCAGCAAACTCTTTGAAATTATGCTGACCTTTTAGGAAACTGATCCAAGGAGCTTAAGTGGCAGAAACTGAACTGCTTTTGATAGGATGGTTTTCTGTCAGTTTATTTGCCTGAGCTGCAGGAGCTGGCAGGGATTCCCAGTCAGTGGCAGAAGAGTAAGTAATGGTTCTGGTAGCAGCAGGCTCGTGTGATTGCTCACCTGTTTGATCAGGCTGCAGTGGGTGCCAGGAGCACTTCCACTTCTGAGCTTCACCCAAAGCTTAACACACATCAGCAATTTAGTTTGCTTGCTCTGTTGTGGTGCCTGATGAAGCTGTTTGTCACCTTCCATATTTTCCCTTGAAGGACCTGCTTCTCAGGTAACTTGAAGCTTTAGCAAATACCATTAAATGAAGATGCGTATTCAAATAATCCACAACAGGAAAAAGGACTTTGCTCATCTTTGTGTGAGGATTAAGAGGGAAGAAAGGCTTTACTCTTTTTTTTCCCTTTTTATGGGTCTTTTTTTTTTTTTTTGTTTGTTTGGTTTGGGTTTGTTTGGTTTGGGTTTTTTTGCTTGTTTTTTTTTTTTTTTGTAAGAAACCTTAATAAACTCTTCTTTGTAATACTTGTTTGCCACTGAACATATACTAAACTGAGTTAAGGTCTGGAGCATCTATTTCAGGCTTCATATTGTACTTTGCTCCAAGTATAACCCACTTTTATATATCTGAGGTGGAGAACCCCAGCAAATTGCATCTATGGCAGTTAAGTCAGTTGTCATCTGTTTCCCAGCATGTAAGTTCATCACTAGAAGAGCCAGCACATCCAGAACACTGACAGATAAAACAAGGCATAACACACTTTCAGATATGCTTTCTCTCTGATACCTGTCACTTGATGTCATGGGCGAGACTTGACAGGCTGGGAGCTTGCTTACTCTGCCTCCTTTTGGGTTTGGGACTGTTGAGTTTGATGGTTTTCTGGTATACTACATTAGTTGAACAAAATTAATATTTCTGCCTGACAATAGTTCCCTTAATTTGCTCACAAAAGTTTTAGCATCCTTTACATGTGTTCTTGTTCTCTATATCTTATTATCTTTTCACTATATTGTATGTGTGATACTTGTACTTCAGCATTTAAGGTGGAGATGGCAGTGTTGTGCTTCTCTGCTGTCTTTTTTGGAGACAAAAGCAAATTTCTAACTGGGATGCTCAGGCTGTTATATTTTTACTGGGATTATGTATTCAAACAGAAGCCTAACCATGCCGAGGTGGGTGGGGGTGTGCAATGTATGGTCTTTTCAACAGGAAGAGGATTATGTGTTATGATAAAAATACTGACATTAAGAAGCTACTGGAAGTAGTTAAAGATGAGTCTCTAAATGTTGCAGGAAGTATGGTATTAGTTGAAAAGTTCTGTGATATAACACTTGATTAAAAAAAATTCAAATTAAAAATAACTTTTTTGCATAGAATATTGCCTAGATTAAAATGGAAGAAAATTGTCTTTTGAGTCATTCATAGTCTGGAGTTCACAGGCATTCACAGTAATTATGAAAATATTATAAACACTCATAGAAACTGTTACTTTCAAATATTGTCACTAATGTTATGGGTGTCAGAGCACAAATTTTCTGGCTTCAAAAAGCCCCACTTCTGTGTTTGAAAGACCTACAGTGTAAATGTGTTCTTGATGAAGCCAGCACACTGCCTATGAACACCTGGAACTTTAGCCTTGTGTTTGCAAAGCAGCCAGATGCTGGCCTTGGTGGTCGTGCCCCTGTAAACACAGTGCCCACTCAATGCCATCACCTTGCACAGCGTCTGTTTGCACGCTGCAGTTTGAAGTCTGACTGCCACTGACTACTTGCACCTTGGCTTTTTGGTTTTGTATTGTAATGTTAGCTATATAAGCAAATTCTTCTTAAATCTTTTACTAACAGAAACTTGCAGAGGACATACCTCTGTTATTGTGACATGCTTTTACTTCTAATCCTGTAGTTTTCCTCCTTAAGTTTTCCTTCCCTCTCCAGCAATACTTTTACACTTGAAGAGTTTCCCTCTAAACCTCTATTCTTAACTCTGAACAAGAATGTGCATCTGTTAATATGCGTCCTAGTGGCTCACACAGTTATTAGCAGAATTCAGTAGCAACTGAGTAAATTTAAGCACCTATTAAATCCTGAGTAGATACAAATGTGTTACTGCCAGAAGTTAGATATTTTATCCTGTGAGTTGCATCTTTGATATTTAAGGTGTTTCAATGGCTGTCACAGAAATATGTGAAATGGGGTTGGAAGAGAGGCCAAGTATGATACATATGTGTTCTGTGTATACTATTTCCTTTTTTTCTCTAATGGCTGAGATTGTATTTACAGCTGCAGAGCTATCTGACATTAGTTCATTAAATGGGTATTTCAAAGGGGGCATTAACATTCTGAATTCCTGATTCTCTTGTTGCCTGATAGTCCTGATTCTCTGTTGCCTGTTGAAATCCTATTTCACTAATTCATTTTTCCTTCCTCTGAAGCAGGGATTTCCTGAAAACAGGCTCCAGACCAGTACTACAATATAAATAGCATAGGATATAGTATGATGGTACTACTTGTGTGTGTTTGAAGTTGAAGAATCATTGGAAGGTTTTGGTTGCAAGGGTTAGGGTTAATCCCTTCCACTAGACTGGGTTGCTGAGACCCCCATTCAAACGGGTCTTGAATGTTTCCAGTGATGGGACAGCCACAACTTCTCTGGACAACCTGTTCCAGTGCCTCACCACTCTCACAGTATGGGATGGATTCCGTCCTAGTATCTGATATAAACATTTCCTCTTTCACTTTGACACTCTCTGTATCAATGGCAATTTTTAGAGTTATCAAGTTATTATTCTTTTTCTTCAGTGTTTTACCATTTAACCTTGAATGAATGATTAAACTGCTTCATGGGGTAATTACCACCATTTTGTTCCTAAGATGCAAATACTCTGTTACTAGGAAAGTATTATCTTTATCGTACCTTGTTTGAAAATTCTGATACATAAATTCTTTTTACTTTTGGAGTCCCTGAAGTAGTGATTGATATGCACTGACTATACCATTGGTTTTGTTTGTTTGAGTTTTTAAAGCATTAATCAACCTGTTAAAACATTTATGTATGCAATTAAAAGTAATTTCCCATCAAAGGTAATAATTGGAACCATGCCTTATATAAAACAGATCAAAAGTCAATTGGGAAATCTCCAACTCTTTATCTTCTCTATAGCTACGTTTTTGTTGCACATAAAATCATCAAGACTAAGAGTAACAGCAAGAATGCTGAGAGATAGAAATAGTATCTTTAGTGGGCATGAACTGTGTGTTTCATTGTGTGCTAATGTGCGAATGATGATGCATATAAATGCCAACAATTTTGATGGTCATCAAAGGAGATTCATGTTATGAAGTTATGACAATATTTTCTGAAGTTTCAATGTGTCTGTGATGGTCTGGTAAGACTGCAGGAGGTCAAAAGGGAGTATATGAAGATGTCTCTGTTTTTAGGAGTTCATGTTTGGGATTTGGAATGACTTAATTTTGTTTTTAAGGAGGGGTTGTCAGTGTCCGGAAATTTGAAGCACTGCATTTCGAACCTGACTGCAAAAAATGCAGGTTATGTTAATCGCTAATTTAAGGCTTATTTTAGCTTAAATATGAAATATTTTCAGCTATTTAAAATAATATTTGATTATTCATTTCCTTGCTAAGCCTCCTCCCATACTAAGTGCCTTAGTAATATCTTGTATAGAAAAGAGGAAGATGTGAATAATGTGTCCTCCAAATGTACTTTGTCAATTTCTATTTACTGTTGATATGACCTGACTATTGAGTGGCTACATTGATGTTATGGTGCGACTTGGCCACTCTGTGTTGGTTTCTTTAATAGAAGGGTCCAAGTTTTTAATGTTGGAGGCAAAAAAATTGCCATCCTGCAGCTGATGGAGTTTTTCTCATGATACTGTATCATTCTTTTTCCATAAGCAAAAGTATGTACAGACAACTCTTGTGAATTTCTGTAAGCAGAGATGCAATGTTTCCATGTAATACAAGTACTAAATATTAGGAGACCAAGGGAAGGTGAGGATTAGTCAACAAAATGTGGATATGTGTAACCTTGATTGTTTAAAGTTCTTTTCTTTTAAAATACAGTGCCTGTTTACATCACTAATACATTTTAATTGTTTCCATCTTTCAAAATATGTCTAGCAAGTTCAGTTTCTAGTTGTTGTTATACAAATAAACTGGTATTAGAGGCATTGCTTTCTTCCTTTCAAACATGCTTTCAAATTAGGGCTTAATGTGGTTTGAAGATTTTGCCAACATACTCTTCCAGATCCTTCTCTTATAAGAGTGTGGTTGATTACATCTATCTTTCTTCTTTGGTTTACAAATGCCAATATATTCCAAAGAATGCAAACCCTGGGACCATTTGTCATCACACTTTGATTGTAGTTCACTTCGTTATTGTATGTAGGAGGAAAAGCAAACAATTAGATGCCTGAACAGTGGAGGGGGGGGAGTTGGAGTGTCAGGACATGCTAAACATTCTTATTGCATTGCATACTTTAACCTCCTATTGTTTTCTCATTGCTTTTAACACTTACCTGCCTGGATGTGATAGTTTTAAATACATTTAAAAAAAAAAACAGAACTGTTTGGCTGAAATACTAAATATAAAATGTCTTGAAACAAATGGAGTCTAAGGGCCACAGACCCCTTTAGGATTAAATCCTTAAATGTGTAGGTTGCATAAATGAAGCAGAGAACTTGGTTCTCTGCTGCAATAGCATGCAGCACTTCTTAGCATGTTCTTTATAGATTTAGTCTCAAAGCAGCAGTTTTAGACCTTGAAAGTGTCACAGGTGGTCTGGTGAGTAAAGCAACATTAAGAGCAGGATAAATGCCCATTCCTCTGCTAATAGTGAAAAAAAGCTCAAACAAAACAGTAATCTCAAGCTGAGTCAAATATAGCATTTCACTGGTACTTCCTTCTGTTCTCAGGTGCACATCCTGAAACAAGTGACTTGCTGTAGTCACTAAAATAGGCTGTAAAGCAGCATAAAGTATTACATCTTTCCTTTTGATGGGCATTTTCAAAAATACACTTTGACTAACGTGTAAACCAAAAGAACTGTGAGCTCTGCCCACTAAAAATAGCCAAGGTGACAATTCCAGAAGAAAATATGTTAAGTCATGGTGATGAGAGGTACATACTCCGCAGAAGAGCAGAACTGAAGACCCAGCTCTTCTCAGACACTTTGAGTGTTTTTAGGCTAACAATTACTTCCATTTCAGAGTTAAGGCTTCAAGAGTGTTGTTTTCCACTTAATCTGCCTCAGGTCTTCTTATTATTAGAACCTTAAGTAGTGAAAAGAGCTTGCTGGAGCCTGTGCACTGGTCCATTTTTTCATCTTTTTTTTCTGCCAGTGGTCTGTAATTTTGCATTCCAGTGACTTTGGGAACTGTTTTCTTAATTGGACCATGTGGAAATAAAGGGTATCAGGGCTGTTGAGTGGCTTTTTTTGATCTTTAAGTCCCTGCTTATATGGCAGGATTTAAATGAGAAAGATGTCTGAGACAAAATAAGATACATTTACTAAGAGTCCTTCTACTGCTTCATCCATCAGTCCACCTAATCTGAAAACACAAATTTCAGCATCTTGCTTTTGCTGATTCTTAGTGCCAAAAGCACCTGAAGTTCCTAGGTAGCTATATGATTCTTAAATAATAGTGTTGGATTAACCAATTTTTAAACCAGCATTCACCACCTAAACTGCTTCAGTTATCCCTGAAATGAACCACCACATGCATGCAAAGATCTGTTAATAGCCAGTTTACAGGCTTAGAAGCAAAAACTGTGGATTGAATTCGAGTCTCCCTTTTGATACACAAAGCTGCAAGAGTCCATTGGTACCAGTATAGGGTCTGAAATTTTAGGAACAATCATTGAATCATTTGACACTTTGGTTTGATGCAGCACTTAGGTGAAGTTGGCAGGAAGAATCCCCTTTGATTCCATATCCACTAGATAGCCTTTTAGCACATGAGCTGAAATTTCTTTTGTCCAAAGAACATCTATCAGCTGGGGTGGATTTATAAGTGGGCTCTGACTGAGCTCATCTTCCCTGCTCTCATTGAGCTGCAGTTTTCTTTTTAAAATGCAAAACCGAGTGATTTTTAGTCCAGAAGCTGGCCTGAGGCCTGCTTTGCCATGCATGGCTTTTCCAAAAATGGGGGGGAAAAGGACACTTTTTCAAGTTATTTAGGTCCAACTAGGGAGCTCAAGTGCCCTGAGAATTGGGATTCTCATAGCTGGGAAAGCATTTGCACAAGTTGTCATTTCTCTGTTCCTGTCCCCGTTTTTGGCAGCTCTGCAATTCCTGACCAAAGAGCAGGAATGCTCTGGCAGCTCTTAGGATTCTCCTGATGCTTCTGTTAGCTACAGCGCTTCCACCTGTTGTCCTCAGAGGCTCAGGCGACATGAAAGGCATAGATTTTCAGCTCTGGATTGCCTCATTAGGATTAAGAGGGAAAAAAATGGTTTTTTTCTAATTTGAGTTTTTATTCTGAATTATGCATTAGGGACTGTACTAAAGCAAATCTAAGAGATGATGGGAAAATATCTTGGATTATTTATTTTATGACCCCTTTGCAATTACCCTTCTCAGAAAAGATGTATATTAAAGAAGCACAGCAAAATTGTGCACTACTGAATGAAACAAGTAGTCTCCCTTTACATATCTTGAGACTTATCGTCCAAGGCTGGGCTTTTTTTTTTTTTTTTTGTCTTTTTGTCTTTTTTATATGTATCTTTGAAGCTTTGTTTTTAAATCAGTAGCAGTTGTCTTCTCAGTTTTCTTCCCTAGGTCAATTCGAAGTCTTGTTTTCGTCTACTTTTTGATTTTTAAAGCTGTTAGAATGCAATTACTTATTACATGCTTTGGAGATACAATTCCTGCTGTTGTGGACTCTTCTTATGATTAGGAGTAGCTCAAATTAAAAAAAAATTGCATGTTGTTCACTCCATTTCTCACTTAAGAGTTTTTTCTTGAAGTCACTTAACTGAGATCAAAATCCCAGTCAGAACAGGGGGATACAGAAATAGATGGCTTCTGCTCTACTGACTCAATCATTTGTTTTTTTTTATTTTGCTCAAATTTTTAGAGTGAAATTGATAAATTACAGTACCTTTTAGTATCTATTATGATAAGCCTTATTGGGCCTGCTTTAGGCATTGTTTGTTACTGAATAATTGGTTATGGAGTAAAAGTAGTACATACATGTGGGAAGAAGAGCTGAAATTGAAACATGGTACTTGAAGAATTACTTTTGATATCACTTTCAAGCAGTGAGATCAAAGCTGTGAAAGAAGGAAGCGGGGAAAAGCCTTTATCATCTGCGTTCTTTAAGAGTTCATTAGAATAGAATAGAAGGAATTATCCTGTTTGACCAGAAAAATTATCTGTTGCATGATTTCTAGTTCAGTTTCTACGTATCACACAAAGTGAATTCCCACTCTTAACCATTCAGGCGTAGGTGTGCACCAACATAATGAAACCCCAGCTAAACAGCAGTAGTAAATTATTAAAAGTATATTTCTTTAAAATGTTTGACTATTGAGAAGATGTAGCATATGGGTGTGAGAAGATCATTGGATTTTGACTCTATTTTTTCACTTCAGTGACATTGTGAGTTAGGTGAGATAAGGTGAAGTTTTCCACTGTAGCCATATAGATTTTGCAAAGGCAAAACCGACTGCTTTGTTTGGGTATGCCCCTGTGTTATCTGGCTCTGGCATGTCTTGGATCAACAGGTGAAAAAAAGCTTAAAAATCCATATATGACAGGAGTGTCAGATAAAATGTTAAGAGCATCCAGTCCTTTTGTGACTAGATGTTCTTTTCATATCAAAATTTAACTTATGTATTTTAGGAATTGCAGGATAAGATATGTGTGATTTTGTACATCTGGGCAATATGTTTAATACAGAGAATGTTAAGCTTTTGTCCACATAGTGTGAAAATAAAATGCACGGTATGGTTCACAGGAATCAGACTTACTGGTAGCACACTTTCAGAGCATAGAAGATGTTCTGCAGCAGCACAGCTTGAGGTTCTGCTTTGAGAGACTATAGTTAACTTTGCTGTTATTGGTTGACCCGGCTTTTCTACCTTTGCAGCATCAGATCTTTGTAAATGGGCAGTGAAATCATAAATAACTTGAAAACTTAATCTGTTGTGCTGTGTTGTTTCTTCACTTTTTTAATATTTGTGTCGCCAAATTTTTACTTATTGGTAGAAAAATCAGACTACATAGTAGTCAGTCCTCATATCTAATTCTAGGTAGTCAAATATTTTTCTCACATGAAGGTAAATAACCACTCCTATAAGCTTAAAATTCTTGTAATAAAACGTGTAAATTTTCTTTGAAATTAAAGAGGACAAAATAAATCTTAATGTGTGTGCATTTTTTAAAGAATAACAAGTATGCAGTGCTGAATGGCTGTAACCAGTCCACAGCTGTACTGCATAATCTAAAGACAGTATATATTGGGATAGTCAAATGCAAGGTAGATGTTAAGGATTTGTTTTTTAAGTTTTCTCAAGTTTAAAGAATTTCTGCTCTGTGCATAAGTGAGAGGAAAAGGATTGACCCTGCTTTCTTCACAGAAAAAGTCTACTGAAAAGTCTGCTGGACTACTGGTATTAAAACCATTATCTGGACTCATTCCAGACCATTGCAGGTGACAAAAAAACCCATAATATGTTTTGTTTGTGTTAGCAAGGGACTGCAGGACCTGGATACTTTATTGATCAAGGTTAATTTTGAGAAATGTAAATGAGAATCAGTTGCTGTGGGATTTTAAGTATCTAATAATTTACTTCAATTATAGTGCTCTTTATAGTTATTTCATGCTCCACAATGTTTATTATAAAGCTAGCTTATATTTTTCCCATGAAAAAGACTCTCCACTGCTCAGATAAAATATCTTTGAAAACATATGTTGTTACATAAGAGCCTGTTTGTGGGAACTTCAGGGAATTTGTGCTGACTTGCTTAATCATCCTCTGGAGAGCAACAAGCCCTACTTCCTGTCTGCTTCTATTACTTGTTGCTGTGCCTTAAAAAGAGACTGCAACCAGAAAGAAAACATTTCTGAACCAACAGAAAACACTTGCAAATGAAAGAAAAAAATTAAATGACAGCTATGTGAGAGCAATTCAGTGTAAATAATAAACTAGCTCTTGAATGTTGCACATTTGATCTTTATAACGTAATGGTAAAAATACAGTGTGCAGCTTTCTCTGGCCTTCAGCATACCTCAATGAAGGTCTGATGCCAGCTTGGAAGTAATTTGACAGATGTGGATTAGTATTTATTTTGTTTGTCTCTAAGGTAGTCATGTTCACAGAATACAGCTTCTTAAAAATTAGGACAGATTTGTTGCTGTTGAGAGAACAGTTGAAACTGAGATGAAATATGTGTATTCATGTGTGTTAGATGCTCTTTAGATGCATATGTGAAAAATATCTTTTTTAATGGCTGAACCTAGAGAAAAAATAGGCCAACTGAAATATGCAGCTCCATATTTAGGTAGCATACCCATATCCAACACGCTCTTTCAACAATGTAGCAAGCAGAGCTGGTGGTTTATACCCTCTGAGACTGTCCTGTACAAAAAAAAACAAAACAAACAAACAAAAAAAACCCAAAAACAACAAAAAAAACCACCCTAACTGAAGAGCAACCCCACCTATGAAAAGCCTTTCTCATAACCAAGGGAAAACTTCTGGCTTTTGTAGGGACATTCTCCTTGCTGTGTCTGGAATGTACCTCCAGTTCCTGCTCTGATACCCAGGAAGTGTTCAGTGCTGCTCTGTCCATTTGAATCTAATTTAACGATCCTCTTTCTAGAGCAGACTAATTCATGTTTTCTTGAAGTGGATTTTGCAAACACCAGAACGGTATAGGAATTGAGTACAATCCTAAAACACTGTACTTCAGTGTGGTAAGTTAGAGGTCAGTTTTCATTAATATACATTTTCTTGAGGTTGATATATTTGATGAGATTGAGGTGCTTCTTTTGTTGGTTAACTGAAGAATGAATGAGTCACCTTAAGCCAGCCTTTTAATATCCTGGTCCTAATGAGGTTGCTGATGTGGTACTCCATCTTTCTTGACTTGTCAGAAATGTCCTGAATCCTTAATTCCCCCTGGTTTGTGTGAGGTCACCTTTCAGATTTTTCTCTGGCTTTTTTTTTGTCTAGTGTGAAGAAATGCAGATGATGGCTGAAAGAGGTTTTTAATTTGTCAGCTATAAAACCTCTCTTCATTCTCTTGTGATAAACATGAACTGCATCACCACTTCTCTGTCTCAATAAAGCCCATAGATGTGAGATCATTTCAGAGAAGATGGGCAAGAACCATGGATTAGGTGCTCACTTTCAAGTCTCACCAATCTGTTTGCATAAAGCTTCTAGAATCAGACTGTCTGGTCAGCACTAATATTTAAAAGCTTTTCGAGGTGGCTGTCATGTCATAATGCAAGATCCTTTTCTTCAGACGCCAGACATGCATGCTTGCACTGTGTTCACTCAGAAAGTGTTTTCTCTTGCTGGTAAGCAATGCATCACCATAGAGATGTTTGGGGACCTTCTGGCTCCAATCATGTTATATACTCCAGGCCTTGGAAGTTCTGTATCCAAGGGCAAATGTATGTGCAACCAGCAGTGAGGAAATTAGGAAGTTAGATGGTCCTCCTTCCTCCTCTCACCTAAGGATGAAACAAAATTAAATTCAGACAACACCTTTCTGTGCAAATAGGCAACCATGCTGATACTGCTTGATTTCATTACCTTTCTCAGAAGAAAGAGGGGAGAAAAAAAAAGGCAAGTTACAACATGTACTACAAGTGTTTCTTGCAAGACAAATTTAGAGCCAGAATGAAATAGCAAAGTAGCAAAATGAGAGAAAATTAAAGAAGAAAGGATGGGAAATTCTTAATCTTTAATCCGTGAAATTCTTATTATAAATTTTGCTGTTTAAAGGGAACCAAGGTAGTAAGTAAGAATTTTCTTACAGATTGAAAAGAAAAACAACTCAAGAAACAGTTTTTCAACACTGATTATTTGTGATATCTCTGAAATTTAAAAATTGTATTTTTTCTAAAAATAGTGGAGAATATTCCCCAGTTTTGAAGTTCTTACTGGAAAAGGCATATCCTTATAAATGCACAAAATCCCAAATGTCTGTGAGACAACAAAGTCCCAGCCAGTTTTTACTTCTTCCTTTTACCAGATAATGAGTGTATTAACAAACTGATGGAAAAGTCTTAGTTTTAGCACAAAAGCTTTTAGTCAGGTATGCAGTTGGGACAAATTTAGTTCCTTTTGCATGTTGGAGAAAGAAAAGGAAGTCTATTTCATTATCATTTTGACTTCCAAAGTAGCACATGTGTTGCTGTGTTCAGGAAGTATTCAGCTCTGGAAATCTTCCTGTTTTCCTTTAGCTTAGAGCTGTCCCTTTGTTCGTGGCATCTGTGGAGGATTTTGAGTTAAAACCAGGAGTGACAGCAGCACTTCCCTCTATGGCCTTTTCAGAGCATCACCTTTGCAGCTTGATTTAAGCTATTGTCATAGCTGACAGTGGCATAGCTGCTGCCTTCTGCAAGCTCACAGGAACATACAAAATATGTAATTCTAAAAGAAACCCCAAATGAAATCTGAGATTCAAGTTCTACCTAAGCAATAGTTTTAAGTAGCTCCATTTCTAGGTGTAGGGTGCTAATTGGGTGGTATTGATATTATACTAAATGAACATGCATCATTGAAGTCTATTGTTGCATTGCTTTGTTTAAAATATGTAGTGCTTTGCCAGCAGCAGCATGCTGATGGAAAACTGTCACAACAGCGATCAGTACAATCTGGGAGTTAAATTTGACTGAAACATATGTCTTCAATTTTAATAGCTCAACTTCCCAGATGCCCTAGAGGAGAATATTGCCTGAGAAGGAGCTTTTCATGTAAGAATAATTTGTGTTAAGTAGCTCAGTGATCTGTTTGTTAGGTTAGAGCTGACAGTTTGTTTATATTTCTAAAGGGGTATGATGAATGGGGGAGAAGTTGATGCTAATTAGCCTAAATTGTTCCTAAGAATGCAGAGCACTTTGCCAGTTTCATTGTTTCTGTTTCTTTGCACATTTTCAATAATTGAATAGAGCTCAAACCATTCATCATAATTTTAGGTAAGATGGAAATAAATGAATATAGCACAGGTTAGTCTGTGTGATGGAAGATGTCACTTTAGAGGTCAATTAGATAAGACATCAGACTAGGACTAATGTAGCATTTTCTAGCCTGTTTCTATGAATATAGCAATGTGACTCATTTTAGATAAAAGAATAATTCTCTTGACATTATACTAGTATTAACTATTTCTTTCAATGCTTCTTTGTCTCATCAGCATGAAGTTCTTATCTTAACTTTCAGCTGTTACCTCTGACACTTCATATGACAAAACATGCTACTTTTCTGTTTACTCTATGTCAGATACCATAAATCTAAAAAACCTGCTTTTGTGATGCCAAAAATATTGGTCAGGTGTGATATGCAGAAGGTGTTAGGAAAAGGGGATAAAATGAATCAGAAGCTATACAAATGTAACAGCAGAAAAGCTCTTATTATTGTTTTACTTCAGCATGCTGTACAACTCATTGTTTTTAGGTTTTGGTAACGTAATTCTGCTCAAATGCGAAACATCCTATTCATACACAAAACAATAATTTTATAAGAATGTGTATTTGTATCAAACATTTCCTTGATAAATTGAAGTTAGGTTTGGGGGATGGGGACTTGGAATGTTCTGTTTTCAGTCCTTATACAAGACCATTCTTTTTTAATTTATGCACATATAATACCACAGGAAGAGATGGTATAAATTTGTGGACTGTGGAGAATGAGTGAGCATTTTTGAATCAGGATCTTTAAAAGGGGTGAAATTTGAGTATGATTAAGTTAGGAAAAAGGCTCGCTTACGGCGGAAGTCAGAGACTCTGTATACATTATAGGCATGTCATGGCTTTTAAAAAGTTATGTTAGACTTCTATACAAATTGCAAAGGAATTTGTATAACCCCAAACAAAATTCTGTGTGGCTCTGAATTCTTGCAAAAGTACAAAATAAGGTAAAAAAGAGTGAAATAATAATAGTAGTTAGTATTCCGGTCAGGAGTGAGTGTTGCTGTAGGGCAGGCTGCATGGGTGTTTCGTTGGTCACTAATTTTCTTGGAAGGAAATGATCCCATGGCTTATGCTATCCGCGTTTGTGCATATTTGCCCTATAATTGGCATTTATTATGGGGACTTTTGGTTTGATGGATGACTGTCAGGGTATTGCCTGCTAGCTTTGATGCGGATTGCTTTTGCATGAGGTTTTTTTACATTAACTCGTTAGAAACTCTGCTCTGCTTCAACATTCTCTTTATTTACCTTCTGAAAACGTGATACTTTTCAGCCTGAGTTTCAAGGGACTTAGTGTGGTTGTATTTGTGTACCAGTGTTTTAATTTGGACAGATGAAAAAGATACATAGCAGAAAAATATTAAATTTTCAACCTGTGAATCTTAAAACTTATAAATGTTTCAGCTTAATTACCTATCTTTGAAATGCTAAGCTGCTAGCAAAATATCTTTGGTTTATAGCATTGACTTCTGTGTTCCTGAATTTTTTTAAAGGGAAAAAAGGCTAGCAAAATCCAGTCCCATAAAAGCAGCAGGTATAGTAATATTTTCACAGCAGGTCGATATTCAATGAATGTTCAATAAATCCAGGATTGGTGTCTGAGACATATTAGTGGTTTCTTCAAGGCTGGATTGATTTGGTCTGTTCCTGTAATGTATCTGGGACATAGGACTGTTAATTAGATTAATTAGCTATAGCGTGATTTATAAGGCAGTTATAATAAAACTATGGTTACCAATGTATTTAATCGCATTGCCGTGTTTTGATTTGACATTTAGAAAAGCATACAAAAGAAGTGGAAGTTGTGCATACTGACCCTGCCACTTTGAGCGTTCCTTTAATAAAACATTTTCTCTACAAGTAGCTGTGCAAAGGAGAACTACATCTTGCTGCATGCACTAAGCAATGCTTCCCTGAGCATGAGGAACTAATTGGAATGTTCAGCAGGTTAAATTCTTCCTCTGAGTTCACACTGCAAGAAGAAAATTTGATGGAAAACTTCCTACTTTTTTACATTTTCATTGTTTACTGCCTTGATGTTTCAATAAGGCATTACAGATCTTGTGCTTGCCACCCAAAAAGAAAAAGGCAAATTTTTTTTTGCAAATTCCTGACTTATTTTCCTGTTTTCAGTTGATGCATGTGTGACACATTTCTTACAAGGCATAGTAAATGTAGACTAAAACTAATATTGAGTGCAATTCTATACAGTTTGGATCTGAAGGTTTGAAGCAGACAATTGACAGAGTAGCTTTTCTGCAGTGCAAGATATTTGTGAAGGATCTGAAATTTATTTGCATTTATCCCAAAATGAAATTATGGATTTACTTATTCCCAGTCCTGTATATTACTTGTGCATGTTTTTAACTTACATGAATGGATTCTCTGGACCATCTGACTTGCTGAAGTCCAAGCATTTGTTTAGGGGTTTGCAAACTCACAGCTCTTTGGCTTGTACATTCAGTTGCTGTAATTAGCTGTAGCTGTCTGAAGTCTGGGACTTTTCTGTTAATTACGACTAATCTTGACCTTTTATGTCATGAGGAACTAATTTCTATTTCTGGCAGTAATACTTCAACGAGTATAATAAAGAATCTATTAACCAAATATAATCCTATTCTTATGAATTTGTAAATTAAAAGGCCTATTAACCTCACTGAACTGGAAAAAAGTTCATTGGCAGTGTTTGAAAAGTTCAGCTCTCTTATTTATTTTTAATGGCTTGATGTAGTACCCATAAGATATCAATGCCAGACAAAAATGAAACTAAGTGACCAAATATTTTGTTTATTTAATTTAAAAAATTAATTCTGTCTTTTATCCATGTGTGGCAGGGGGTAGGGAATAGGGAGCAACAGATTTGGCTGAAGAACATTTACTCATGATTTAAGCTTTTGAGTTGAAGCTGAGAGAAGCCCCAAAGACAGATCTGAGTGTGAATTATTAATGTTTCTGTTACTGTGATACCAGTGTAAGAGAAACGAGGCTTATAGAAACATCAAGTGTGAGCATGGAAAGCAATCAGTTGCTTATTCTGAGTAAAATCTGAGTGAAAGAACAAGCTTATGCTTGTTCTGAGTAAAAACTGAGCTTTGAGTTTTACCAACAAAGAATTTGAGTAACACAAAATCAGAGTTGTTGCTATCCAGAGAATTTTGTTTTCACTGAAAGGATGATCAGGTGCTTAATTCTTGAACTCAGCCAGCCACAAGTAGTCGGTGACAGCAGTGATCAGCCATCCCTTTTCTTACACACAATGAAAAAACAAATGATGGAGGCTATGTAGTTTGTTCACATACATTTACATGGCTTATTTACTACAGAGGATTGTCTAATAAGAAATGAAGAGGACTGAAAGTTGGAGTTTGTCTTCTCTTGCTAGTTCAGGTGCTCTTCTGCTCTGTATCTTTTAGCATATTTACAGCCAGTTAGAATGGGACATTGGGTACAGGTGGGAGAGAAAGAAGGTTTTAGGAGAGCAATACCATAGAAAAACTGGTTTGTTTCTACTGTAAAGCATTTTTCAAGACGATCACAAAGATCATGAGGTTTTTAAAAGGTATATTCCGCAAATTGTCTGGTAGAGAAGTTTCTTATGGTTGATCATTACACCCTTTAATGAAGTCAAAGTTTTTTCAAAGCTGAGTTAAACTGTGCTCTACATCTTACTCTTTACCTACCATCTCTTAGCCACTACGTTTGTCTACACTGTTCTGCTGGATGCAACGTTTTTGTCAGCTCCCACCTTTCTCACTCTTCTCTGCATGGACCAATGCAGAGAGTGGTTCCTGTGGACAGGTGACGAAAAGCAGAGGTGTGCTTTTGGCAATGAGCAGCTGAGGTTGAGATCCAGGAATCTTTAATGGCAGCTCCAGCTGCCATGCCCCCAGAGATGCATAGCACAAGGAGGCCTCATCATACACTGGAGCAGTAACACTTTTGAGCTGTGCCCATTAGTGTCACTTAAGCTTAGAACTCAATAATTTATGGTCAAGTTATGGTCAGGTTAATTTATGGTCAGGTTAATTTAACCCCAAATTATCTCCATTCCTTAAGCCTTTTGAGTTATATTCCTGCCTGTGAAAGTCCACACCTTTAGTTTACTTGAGGAACAAGAAGGCTGATTAATGCTATCAAAGGACAGTGAGTTTTTAAAGGTCCGTACTGACTCGGCTGAGTAAGCGTGTGTTTTCACTTAAACCTGGAGGATCACTGCTGTTCCTGGCAACACCTGTGGTATAGGAAGTGGAAGATGTCTAAAATATCTATTTCAGTTAATGAGTTGTTTTCTCTGCTTTAAGAAGTTTTTGCTGAGTATTTTATCACCCTGAAAAAGATAGCAAGGGACATCTTTTTAGTTACATGAAGATCAAGATGCCCTGTGGCACCACATCTTAGAGAACCAAAGTCTGTGGATACGGGGACAATAGTAGATCTTAAAACATCACATATAGAGGATGCAGAATACCAGACTTCATCTTCTTTTGTAGCTTGTAACACACCAAACTCTAGATTCTAATGTGTATTGTTCAGATGTCTTGGACAGAAAAAATAAAATATTTCTGAGAATTGAAGATTTTAATTTCGTTTTCCATATCTTCGTTTATAGAGGCCAGAGATTCCCCTGACAGTCACTAAAGGTAACAGTACTCAAATGGCAGCAACCCTCTGAAATCCCCCTTGAGGATCTGACTGTAAATTGCTGTGGGGGTCTAGGTCTCAAATCATTGTGATCCCAGGGACTTTCCCTTTAAAATTTTTTGTATTCAGGTGAATTGCTACCATGGTAATCTGGTACACCATGCACCAAAAGTGTTAAGCTTACTCATTGGTACAAGTGTGAAAATTCTGCCTGGAACTTGGCACAAATGTTGCTAAATCAACTCAAGTTTGGCAATAATTAAGCAAATACTTGTAAAATAAAACTGGAAGACATTTTTTTGCCAAAAGTGTGTTTAAATATGGTCCAAATATGTCATAGATTTGGTTGAGATTAAAGAAATCCAGTGTAAGTAAACCTTTAAATTCTATGTGAAAAAGAGAATTTAGGGTGCAGATTTAAATTGGATACAAAATCAGTTAGTATACATTAATTCAGCCTGAGATGGCCAGATCTGAGATGTCTAATTCTACCTCCACTGTAAGGAAACATGTCGCAGTCTACATTTCTCTATGTACCATGCTGCCACTGGCAAACCCCATGGTTGTTCTAGAGGTAGGTATGAAAAATAATAGTTTTAAGAGGAAAATTTAATTAAAACGGAGCCTCTTTCATTATGGAATGAGGAAAGAAGCATCAGTACTGTTTAGCTATTTACATCAGAGCAAACATGCTTTTGTTGTTTTGGGTTTTTTTTCCTAAGGACTCTGGAGAAAATCTTTCTGCCTTCACTGGCATTGCATATCAGGCAGACAGAAGCTATGTTTAGGCTAGTAGACCTGGAAGCATTTCCAAGCTCAAGGGTCTGGGCATGTCCAAGGCTGACCTCATGCTGCAGCAAAACTCAAGCAACAAACTAAGGCTTCTGCCTTGTCCTGCACCCACGTATCACAGCAGTGGGCTGAGACCCAGATTTCCACCAGCTTCTTTCTCCTGTCCCCCAGGTGCTATTGATTGATGGGAGGGAAACCTGACTGTGAGGCCAGATGGGAGCCAGACCATACCATCGTTGATCAGCCTGAGCCTGGTCATCAGGAGGCCAAGGTACACAGTCACATAAAATGCTCTGCAGTAGGCACCCAGTTTATTAAGCTAGGTGCAGCCAAAAAGTAATTCATGAGCAGGAGTAGGTTGTCTACCTCTCAGCAAGTAGAAGAAATGATTTATTATGTTGCTGTGTATTAATCAAATAGTAGATGATAGCATGTTTAAAGGCTTTACTAAATCCTTTAACAGCTTTAATTTTACATAGTGAGGGAGAATAAATAAAGCTATGTATAATAGTGCATCTTCAAACAGGTCATGGTAAGCCATTAAAAGTGATTAAGATGCATTTTTTACATCTTATTGTCTAGATTAAACCTTTTCCTGTCTATGAGAAAGGATTCACAGGGAAGAAGCCCTTTCCCTGTTGCAGGTTCTAGTCACTCCCACAAGCCAAGCCATTGGAAAGAACTGCATGTATTGCAAATAGTGCTTTCTGCAGTTTATTCCTGGCTGGGAGACAATAGTATAAATAAACAGCATTATATCTGGTTAAAAGGAGTTAGTTACATATGTATATTGGGAAATTTTAAAGATGCAGGAATTCAAGTCTTCTGAAGGGTAATTTCTAACAGGTTTCTAATGTGCTTATTAAAAATATTAAGTTATTCTAATTATTATTTGCCACTGTTAAAAGGCTGCAGAGATGTTCATATGACTGAATTTTCTTAAGTGAAAAATAGAAAATTGTGTGGGGTAAAAAAAATAATGTGAACACTTTCAAATTTGAGACCAGACAAAAAAAAAGCTACCCATTTGAAATCTGGAGAACTTTACAATGCTTCAAGTAAGTAAAAGCAGATGTTGTAAAGTTTAGAAAATCAAGACATTATTTTCCTGTTTCCACTGAATATTTCTAAACACATTATAAATAAGCTTTGAAGTAGTACGAAATACTGTGTTTGTTTTGCTGATAGCATCTATTCATAAAAAAAATTATCAGTGCTTGTTTAAGTTATGGGCTAAATGATATCTGTGTGGCTAAACAACTAGCTGTTTGTCTTGCAAATACAACGCTAAACTACTTGCTGTGTCTGAGACTTTCAAAAGCCTATCTGATTGATCTTCAGAGTTTAATTTTAAACAGATTAAATATTGCCTGTTTACAGAATGCAAAAATTAGAGTAATCTTTTGCAAGTTCTTCCAAAGAATATGATTTTCTTTTGTTGCTGTAAGTAGTTTTAAATCAAGAAATGGTTCTAAAACACTTAACTAAGTCAGTGAAACTTGTTTTGGTTGTTTGGCTCATTGTTTACTTACAGTAAATGTTCATAGGCTTTAAAAAGCAAATAAATCAATCTATATTTGTGATTGTAAAGGTGCTCATTGAAGATATTGTGTATTAAATCTTTCATGGGATTCTCTTAAGAGGAGACCACTGAACAACGGACTTGCAGAAGATTTGCCACATAGATAAAACAAAGTGTTTCCAAGTAGCAATCTTGTGTTTGGGGGATATGTGTATCAAAACAACATGGGGATAAAGGGAGACTTAATTGAATTGCATGCAATTAGTAGCCAGTCTTAATTTTAAAAACAGTCCTACATGACAGAATTGTCATTCCTTAGTTAGTGAGTCCTGAGAAGACTGGATGTTGAGAATGACAAAAGAATTAAGCAGTCTTGATATTTTTCATGCTATATTATCACACTTCTCACCGAGTGAATTCCCATTTTATAGCTCTAAGTTCCTGAGTCTAAGAGCAGAAGAAGAAATTTTAGATCATTTCGCAATTCCAGTGCAAGTTTTGTGGTAAGCAGGCAGGTACACAAATTGCAGCAAGTACTGGTTTTGAGTGGTTGATTATGTGAGAAATACATTGACTTCAAAATCTTTGGTAATTTGCTTGATTAGAGTACAGTGTCAGAAACTGTAATTATATTTCCTTACAGATTTTTGGATCTGAGATTCGAATATACTGAATGAAATGAAACAGTTTTAGCCTTTGCAAAATTTTCGTGCATATCAATTCCATTGCATTCCTGGATGACAGAAGAGGAGGCATCCATGTGGCATTCCAGGATCATGTATGCAGGTGCAAATAGCATATGCAACACACAAACAAATGCCTCTCAGTTCATTTTAGGTGGCCATATTTGTGTTAGCTGTTCTGGACTCTCTCAACAGCCCTTAGGAGTCCTTAGGTGTAATCATGGCTCAGTATAAGATACCTGTCACTGACCTGCTTTAGCAGCCTTTCTTAGGGTAAGTCAAACCATGCAAAACAGTGCTTGTTTCTCTGACTGCAAAGTGAGTCTGCTCAGTTGGTTCACAGACATCTGTGTTAGTTCAGAGGAATTTCCTTGCATGAACCTGCACTTTGAATAATGTTTCCTCTATGTATTGCCTACCTTTAAAAATTCCTCTGTTTTTGTGAGGGCAATACTACATTTTTATCACAGAAAACAGGTAAATGAAGCCATAAGAATATACACTGACAACTCAATGAATAATGGAAGAATTTTGGTGACTACGACAGTGGAAGTAAAGCTTGGCCTAAAGATGAGACAGAGGTCTGAAGTGGTGCATCTTGTCTGAATTAAGGCTCTGTCTGAACCAAAGCTGTCTCAGACCTAAATCAGTTTGGAGTTTTATGTAGTCCTGGTTCTATTAAGCAGCTCACAGATCAGTCACTGTTGACTGCTATTGTTATTGCTTCATGTATGAGGCTGTGTATTGCTGCATCAGTGAGAATGCAGTGCAGGGAACATGAAGAAATGGAATTTCTTTTCTTTCAATTCATGTAATTGTCCCATCAGTATTCTTAGAACTTGTATATGTCTGAAATCTGCATCTCAGGGCAATTGTGTTCTGTGTGCAAATTGCATTTTACTTCCTCGAATTTTTTGTTAATTCAATGATGTACTCTGAAGTCATCTATTCACCAACCTGCATGCAGCAGCAGGACCTTTCAATCAAAGCATCTCCTGCACTCCATTACTGACTTATTTCTGTTTCTGTTGATCTCTGTAGTAAAACAACCTAACTGACATTTCAGGTAGGGCAAACCATGGGAAGTCACTTTCATTTAATAGAATTGTAAATTCCTTTGCTCCATCTCTCCCTTATGTCTGTAGACTACTTGGCACTATGAACCCTGAATTTGTTTGGTTGGGTTTTTTTGGGATTTTGTTTTTGGTTGTTGGTGGCAGTGGTTTGATTAGGGATTTGGGGGGCAGGGGGAGAGCTGGGTGGGGTTATGACTTTTGGGTTGTTTGTTTGCATTTTTTACTGTAGTCTGTGGATGAATGATGAAAATAGTACAAGTTCCCAGGCTGGCTGAGGACTTGAATGAAGCACAGCTAGTATCACATATGCCAACTTTCATCCATCAAAAGGTTTTAATTTGGCCTTCTGAGAAACTAAATTTTGGCTTTATAACCATAATGATTAAAAAAGTTTGAGAGGAAGAGTGTTCAAAAATTTATGGAAACCACATACTGCTAGGAAAATCTCCATCATTGTATTTTAAATTATTTTTTGAAAGTGGAAAAGTTCTAAAAGTGTTTTGTAATTTTTAATGAATAAATTCTATTAGCATTCTTTGCCTCTTCTTGCATGAATTAGTTCATTGCATTATTTACCCTTGTTTTCAGAAAAGAAGCTCAGAATTCACTTACATGTGAAGCACATATTCTTCTCATTTGTTAAAGAGTCCAATTCTCACCTTTATTCTTCTAAAAGAAATGTGAATCCATGGTTATCAATGGGTTTACAGGATGTAGTATGATTGTAGAGTTATTGCACAATCATTCATTTTAATAAAGCTGCTAAAGTATTTGGGGCTAAGATCATTGTTGCTGCATTCAGGAGTTAGGCTTCTTGAAGTGGAGGGGTCCCTGTAATCAGCCCAGATTCTGTACTCTTTGCTTTTTTTAGTACACTGTAGTAGATGTCTATAGTATCATGTATGTATCAGATATATTAATATTTGCACAGAAGATGTAATAAGCAAAGATGTCACATATAACTCATAGAGAACATACAGAATTTCTTTTTTGGCATGTTCCTTCACACTGCATCAGTTCCTTCAACAGGCCATAACATAAAACAATGTGGTGCATTCATTTTTTCTCTGCAACTGGACCTGCTGCTTGCCACTTTCCCTGAAAGCATTTACTTGTCATTCTGGACTGTTCTGGCATTACCCTTCCATGTAGCATAGTACTTTCAGCTCTTGCCTTGAAGCACATCTCTGAAAATCTTCCCTTACAGAAGGCTCTGCTATGACTTTTGAAATGCAAAGGGCTCTGCCAGAAGTAGGTACTGCGATGCATTTTTCATTACTAAAAACCAGGTCCTCCCTAAATGATAGGGTAAATTGATTAAGAATATTTTGTAACTGTCCATGTTCTTTCTTTGACTCTTAACAGGCAAAGATGAATTACTGCTCCTGGCTTAGAACATCACTGCTTTCTGTATTTTTTCATC
This sequence comes from Zonotrichia albicollis, assembly GCF_047830755.1. Taxonomy (NCBI): domain Eukaryota; kingdom Metazoa; phylum Chordata; class Aves; order Passeriformes; family Passerellidae; genus Zonotrichia; species Zonotrichia albicollis. The sequence continues at coordinate 17,781,753 of NC_133824.1, forward strand.
TAATGTTTCCTATATTTCTTCGGGATATATTTTGTGTTTTTCAAGCTTGAATATTTTATTGATAAGTCCTTTCTTGCCATAAGTTTACAAACTGTTTCTTGATGTGATGCAAAGGGATTTTGTTTGTTGTAGTGACAGTATGCTGTTTTGGCACACTGTTTAGGCTGCTAGAAGAGTATTATTTAAGAAAGATGGAAAGTGGAAATTTTTGAGACATACAAGTCTTAATGGACAACAGGACAAGCAAAGTGATGGACTTGTGAGGAGGAAGATGTGTCAAAAATAAAAGTAAGAGTTTGTTTTGAAGTTTGGGGCTTACTTCTTTCTCAAAAAAGGCAAATATAATTAAATTTGGGTACATTGCAGTGATCAGTGAAGGAAATGGGCATAAGTCACAGCTGGACTGTTAACAGGGCTTTTTTTCTGTGTATTGAAGAGAACGTGGTTTTTGAACATTTGCATGGGTGTGACAACTACTTTCCTGGGCAACCTGCTCCCCCCTTGACCACCCTATCAGTGAAAAAAAAATCCTGATATTTAATCTAAACTTCCCTTGGTGCAACTTGAGCATATTTCTTCTTGTCCTCATGCTTGTTACTTGGGAGACCATCCTTCCTCCCCCTACCCCCAGCTACACCTCCCCCTACCCTACAGCTACTCCTTTCGGGTAGCTGTAGAGACTGATAAGGTCTCCCGTGAGCCTCCCTTTCTCCAAGGTGAACAAACCCAGCTCCCTCAGCCATTCCTCATAACATTTGTGCTCCAGACCCTTCCCCGTGTTCATTGCCCTTCTCTGGATGTGCCCTAGATGTCCTTTGTGTAGTGAGGAGCACAGAACTGAACACAGGATTTGATGTGGGATCTCACCAGTGTTCAGTAGAAGGGTAAATTCATAATCTTGAGCCATGAATGAAAAATTACAGAGAACCCAGAAGTGCACACTGTCCTCTAGGTAGGTCATCTGTGTTAAAAAGAAACACTTCAAACTGGCACACAATAGAATGATTCCTGGGTTTGCTCTAGTCTGCTTGGCAGGTTTAGAGGAAGGTTGTTTTTTTCACTCTGAGTGGTGCATGGAAGAAACAATAAAAATCTTAGGAAGTTCAATAACTTGCAAACTTTAGAACATTAAGTTATAATAAGGTACTTGGTAAATTTTGAAATAACATCCAGACAAAATAAGGCACTTCACAAACTTTAACTTAACAATCTTTAATCCATCCAGACAAAGTAAGGCACTTAGAAAACATGAACTTGACCAACTTTGACTTATCCAGATAATACAACAAGGCACTTACTAAAGAAGCATTGACTGAAATTTTTCAGTTTGGTTCGCAATATATTTTGAGAAGAAGTTAGGAGAAGAAAGAGCGAAAGAGAAAGAAAATGGATAAGAGTAGAAAGATATTTCCACTTGTGTATTCAGCAACAAGACTGAATTGGTGCAATTTTGATGTCCATTGGGTGATGGTCACAGTCTGCATCCATCAGGGGAGGGGGAAACCCACAAAACACAAAGTTCAATGTATTAATACATGCTTTGGATAGGTGCAAACAGTCCGATAGCTCCCATGGGAGTGAGTCTGACCATGTCTGAAGCAACACGCTGTGGATCTGTTGTGGATCATGTGCAGTCCTCTGGTGGAAGGCCCCAGACATGAGTCTGGGAGTGATTCAGGGGTCTTTGGTGGTTGATGACGTCTTTTAAGACATGACAACTGCCTTGAGTAGTGGAGCCAGTTACACCCTTCAGAAGGCATGAACACCTCCAGGCCTTCTTGTGAATGTCCCAGTACTTCTGTGGAGGGAGGTTGACACCTGAGCCACTTGTATAAGGGAGGATGTTGATATGATTAAAAATGCACTATCCTATCTCACAGGATCTGCTTCTTATTGGCCTTTTCCCTTACCGGGCTTAAGCCCCACCTTTCTGCTAAACAACGGTTGATTTGTTGTTACTGTCCTCTGGTGCTTACCCCCTCTACACCTGGGCTGTTACCCTGCACATCGTCAGCAAAGCACTCATTGCTTTTGCAAATGGCAGATTGAGGCATTAACCAGTAACATTTCAGTCTCTCACAGTCCTCAAGATAGGAAGCTCCTCAACACAATAACAATTTCAATTCTTCCATGTGTATGTACAATTTTCTTTCCACCTGCATCTTGGTGGTTTTGCATACTCACTCCAGACTTCTATTTCCTCACAACAATTAAATTTATCACTAGTTTTGAAATTAGTTTTTTTTCAAATTGATGAGTGTACAGCTGCATCATAAAATAGAGCCAGGAGCACCCTATCAATTTTGGTGTCTACTTTAAATCCTGGCCCTGGTGGTAATAGCTGCTACCACCACTGCTGGTGGTGTGAAAAAAACTCTTACCTTCAATATTTTTGTCTACTTATTTATCTTCTTCATCTGCTTGTTTGGTAAACACTATATGGAGTCTAGAAAAACTGTCATGAACATCTTGCAATTAACATAATCAGTTTATAATGCTACTTAAGAAAACCTAGCTTTACTGTAGCAGAAAACCTTAAATTCCAGCTTTCCTCCCTTAGAATTTGAAGTGGCAAAAAGTTATCTCTACAAGCAGGTAAAGTCAGTCATTAAATGTGAGACACTTCTGGCAACTGGGGTTAACTCTTTCTAAACCCAAAGAACCCTCGATTGAGGATGCTTTTCTGGTACTTCCCAGCTGTTCATATTAGCTGGACTTCAACCAATGTCTTCTGCTGAACTGGGCTAGAAGGAGAGGGGAGAGAGTTTTGTGAGGCCCACCTCTTTACCAGGGCTCATCCTAAATGTATGTGTGTACTACATGGTGCTGACAAGCTCTTCATCCATGGAAGGGAAACTTCCAGTCCTGACTGCCTTGGCATATAGATGCCATAGCATTTCATCACAACTAAAAGAGCACCATATGGGTTTATTTCTGTGTGGGCGTCAAATGGTGATAGGGCTGTAACGTTGTAGACTAATTAGGGTTTTTGAGGAAGAGACAGACTTCAGCACTTCTTGGGCAGTTCTAATAAATTAATAAATTTAATTAAATTTGTTCCATTTTCCAGCAAGCCATTTAAATGGGGGCCCATATTTCTGGCTATGAATTGTGTGAGGGAACTGATATTGTAATCCATATATATATATATATATATATATATATATGTTTTGCTAACTATATGTGATACAGAAAAGAGGATCAAACAATTATACCTGTCATCTAGTAGATGAAATTGTAATGTATGTTCAGTTTTGTTGCTGCAGGGAAATGATGCACTAATAAACCCAGTGTTCTCAGGCAGCTATTTTAATGACCAAGCATCGAGTCTCCTGATTTTATTCAGCTTTCTAGCTTGTTGTCTGGGGACATTCAGCATATTAAAGATACAGGCAATTCCATTGAAGTTGTTCTGGTTATCTTGTGAGACCAAAAAAAGGATACATTTCTGGTTGTTTGCTGAGTAGATATGCAGTATTTTGTACTAAAGATATGAGATGACTTTTTGCATGAAGATATTTCTTTGCTGTAGTATTGGGGATCACAAAGGAAAATATAACTGAGATAATGACAAATCATTCAGCAGAGTAGGATGGTGTTTTCCAATCAAAAGTGGTAGAAAGCTTTACCTAAAAAACCTGTGATGTAAGAGCTGCGAACCTGGGAGGAGTCATAGAATCATATCTGAGCTATTTGACCAGACAAATGGGTCATATTGTGACTCACACTTAGTCTGAGAGCTGACATTTGCCTAGCTTACTTTGCCAGTTATTGAGGACCCTTTTTTTGGGCACGGGGATAAAGTTGGAAAGGGAGGATGAGGGGTAAGGGGCATGTGTCTGTGTTCATTTGGGGATTTTCTTTGTGGTTTGTGGTTTTGAGGGTTTTATTTAGTAGAATTCCTGCCCATATCCTTTCTACACATGCTGTAGATTTTTTGTAAAATCTAGGATTTCTTGGACCATTTGTTTGTACCACATCCCTGTGTTGCTATGCATTTTCTTTCTGACTACATTGGCTAGGGGAACAACATTCATTCTTAGTTGCCAAAGCTTTTATATATGCCACATGTGCAATGGTGATACCAATATGACAAACTGCAGATTCATCTGATAAATTGTATTTACTTCCACCTTTGACCACCTCACCTGCTTTCTGCCACTAATCTGTCTCCACTGGGATTGCTTCCACATTCCAAACATTGGAGCAGCTTCAAACATCTGCTAATTTAAAACTGAAAAAAAAAGAAGAAACAAAACAAAACAAAAAAAGAAATCAACCTGCCAAAGAAAAATTTCCTGCCTTTCTACTAGCCAATGAATTACTCTCTGCCTTTAAAAAATACAATGGTCTATCTTAAAACCCCCTGAACAACAGTCAGCTGTACCCCTGGCAAAATTCGGTACTCTACAAACCTTCGTATTTTGGACGCTTGTCTTCAGTAAGATATTCAACTTTAGACCTGGATAGTTTTTTTTATAAAAATCTGTTTGAAGGCAGTGAATTTCAGGTCACGTGCAAATTTAGCCTGTGTGCCTGCTGATGTTAGTAGGAATAGTGTTGGACTGCTGTGATCTTGAAAAGTCTTCAGTTGCATATGCCTTTGCTGGATGGTCTGGCCTATTGTTACCTTGTATTGAAATTATATTGGTCTCCATTATTAATTTTGCCTAAAGGGTTTATCACTATTCAGCCTGTGAAAGACTAAAATTTAATTTTAGCAGGACACTGTATTGGCAATGCTTGTATTTAAGTACCAATACCTCTATTTTGTAAATTATAGACCTGTATTTAAACTTGACATTAGACCTTTGTTTCAAAAGTACCTTCTGTAACAAGATGTTGGTTGGCTTTTGAACAACTTTCTCTGCCTAAGTCACAGGCCATTTAGTCTCTGTTAATGGCAGATTGTGGTCTTAAGGGGAACATGAAACAAGTGGCTTCACAAAGCAGTTTGATATTTGAAGCTGCATTTAAAAACAGATTTTATGAACTGCTTGGTTAATGCTACTGAGGAGAACAGCTAAACATGAAACTTCTAATATGGAAAAATTAGAGCACCAGTAAATATGTGGAATGGTTTGGGATGGCTGCCCAACATCTGTGGTATGAAGAGCTGGCCAGGAAATAAGCTGCAACAGGCTGTGCTTTACAGACTGCTGTATTCTTGGCTCCATTATCTTATTCAACAATAAAAATTAATGTGCAATATAACGTTTGATAGTCACCATTATTGTGAAAATATGATCACATGTGGAAGTATTTCATAACCATTTGTGAACATCTCTTTACTTTTAAAAGTGTAGTTATACACTGGTTTACAGTATTTCTTGTTGTCTATTAGGGAGTGTATTTTTAAATAATTACCTTCTCAAAACTGTTGACCTCACCTCTTCTGAGAGACCCTTTGAAGAGGTCATCATTTTTGTGATGCACCCAAAATGAGCAAAATACCTGTATGTCCTGTATAAAGCTGTTAAACAGTCCCCTTGCCAGCTGAGTACATTCTTTTTTAAATTGTTGCAGATACTGGGACATAGAGAAGTAAACAAATATTAGCCACTTTAATTAATGGTAGAAATGCTCAACGCATATTTGCTGAATAGTCACTAGAGGGAAAACACATTTTTTCCACAATAAAATATAGTTATTGTGAAAAAATTCCAGACCAATAAAATTAAAAGCTGATGTGTTCTAATTGATTTGTGAGAGTACAGTGAGAAACTGTAGAAATTACCATTGCTGCTAAAATTCATAATGGAGACTGCCAATAAATACCAGCAAAGTTTTTGAAATAAATACCAGTCTTTGAAATGGGTATTTAAATTGTGCTTTTAGAATTAGTTTCCATATATGAAAATATAAACACTGTTGTGACAAGAACAAAACTCATCAATAAGAATTTTGTAAATCAAATTTTTTAATTGTTTGTGATATAGTTGTACTGACCTTCTGTGTTATTTAAAACTTGTTTCAATGTAAAAAATTTTGCTTAATATGAATAGTCTTGCACAGGTGAATGTGAAAAACACTGTGATTAATAAATCATTTAATATCTCTTCCCTTAGAAAGAAGAGGAGGAGAATATGGAGGGAGGGATTGGGAAAAAAGGAGAAAAGAAAAATTACCTAATATGCAGAGGAAGCACAAAATGAGGATCTTTTTTGTTTTCCTTTCCTTTCACTTCTGCTGTTATAAGGTCACATGGGATTTAAATATATTTAAAATCTTTTTTTGCCAAGGATCAAGTTTTCCTAATGGTAACATGAGGGAGTAATTGGCATGTGTAAGGTATCTTATATTTAATTCTGTTATTATGAAAATATGTATTTATCTTTTCAGTATTTGTCAATGTGTTCTGTGTTTCTCTGAAACTGTTCTCTAATCCTTGCTCTGTTTCTTTCATTAAGTAAAAAAAGATCTGGAAAGGCAGCAAGAAAAAGGTGTTCTGAATAATTTTAAATTATTAGGTATTTTATATATATATATATAAATATAGACATATATACACATACATACTCTCATCCCAAAGTTAAACATGAAACCAGCATACTACATCATACAGAGATGGGGAACTTTATAGCAGTGCAAGAATGGAATTTTTAAGTGTTTTGTTTCTCTATTTAGTGTAGCTTCTGGAAGAAGAACAGAAACTCATGAAGCAAATTTCTAGAGGTCAGTTGCTGGGATGTATTTTTTTTCTTTAGAATTAATGTATTTCTGCTGTTCCTGGAAATCAGGGGAAACACTTAGCTGTTTACTTAATCATGCTTTTAACGAGCAGAAGCAAGGAAATTTCACATTCTGCACTCTGTTGTCAGCTTTAAAAACACTATTATAGGGTATCAAATTCACATCTGTGTTTCCATGGCAAATAAAGGTTACCAGTAGTGTAATATTAAAAGAAAAACAATGCCATCAAAACTATTTTGAAAAGAAGCAACTTTTAGTATTGATGTTGCTGCAAATATATTTTCTGTTTGCTATTTCTTTAGTCGTGTGTAGAAGTAATTTCAGTCATTGGATAGAAATATCCCTAAAATCTGAGCTGTTTTTCCCAGCTCATTTAATGGAAGTTGTCTGTAGATTATTGACTAGTTCATCCATCTTTATTTAATGTAATGTATTTGAGAATGTTACTCAGTGCCTCATCATCATCATCATCATAAGCATTGCATGTCTGGGACATGCACGTGTTTGTCACAGCATGATCTGTCTAATTTGGATCATTTGCGTGTCAGCAGTCTTCCCCTCAGGGTTTGCCCTGCACTCTCTGTGGAGGGCTTGCCACAGCTGTAGCTTAACCTGTGTGGTAAGTGTGTGCACACTCTTAGCAACCTTCCTAGAGAGATTAAAGAAACTACAGCTCTGTTCAGCTGCACCTTGATGCTAAACGATACCAAAATGTGTAGATCCTTGGAAACTGTATTCTGTTGTGGATGTAGTTGTAGATTTCTGTTCTTCTGTGAGAAATGGCTCTCTCAGCAGAGAACTACCATTCCCCCAACTCCTCAGCCTGGACATATCCCCTGCCCTCCCCCCACCCCACTGCCAAAAGAAAAGGAGTGAAAGTGCAATCATGAAGTAGGAAAAAAGGGAATGCAAATGGAAGGGGAAGAAAACCTGATTTCTTTGAATTTTTTATTCATTTTGGCTGAAATTAGAGTTACATTTACCAAAATTTCATTCAGTTGTCACTTCCTAAATTGCACTTATTTTCAAATTCTGTCAATGGCTTGTGGAGCAGAAAGTTGAGAAATATTTTGCTGATAAATTTTGATTTATACCATTGGGATACTGTCAGTTTTAGAATAGTATTGCCAAAACATAACCCTTCATTTAAATTTTTGTAATGTCTTGTAAAAATGATATACTTTTTGTTGCTTGCTTACAAAGTTGTTGCTATCTTTCTTAAGAAGTAAATGCTGGAGGATCTGACTTTTTTTTTTCTGCTTTGATCTCAAAGTTTAAGTGCCGTAGTGCTAGGGTTAGAAATACTGTGCGAGAGTCTTTATACAAATCCCATGATTCATTACATGGAAACACAATATTCTGATTGTAGATTTTGGAAAAGCTTTGCTTTGCACATATGAATTCAGGGCCATAACTGCAGAGTCCTCCTTTATTAAGTCTGTTAATAAATATTTATGCATTTTAGCTTCATTCCACAGCACAGTGATTACTTTGCCTTGAATTTCAATAGGGGCTTAGGTAAAAAAAAAATAGGAATTATTTCTTTTACATAATATCTTGTGGCTTTGGAAGAAGAGAATGGGGATGTTTTGACAATAAAATGTGTGGCATTTCCTGTTGGTTGAAATTTTGGGTTACTTACTAAGGTAATATTTAATGTTATCATTGGCAAGGCAAACTTCTATAGGAAAATATCAGTGTGAATTTTACTAGTGAGATGGGAGTACAGGCCATAAAAATTCTCAGTTTCCCTTTTAAAAACTTAATCCATTTGTCCAACAGGAATGAATACAGAAGGACTAGAGGTTTTGAACTTCCCTCACATCTGGGTATAGCAGTGTATTTTGACTCCAAGCACAATAAAACAATCGTACTTGCTGGTGGTATATGACATAATGACCCAAATATGTTTTTAAAAAATCATTTATTGCTGTACATAAACAGCTAAGTTAGCACAAGGGATGATAAAATAACATTGGTAATTCTTCCTTTAGCTGGGAACCATTGGTGGCCCATTAGGATTCCAGATGTAGCCATGTGTGCTTTTCCATTTGTTTTCCAATGTCTAGTGCTTGGGCCCTTGGTACCTTGGCTGTGGTTGTCAAGCATGTTGGCTTTTCAGCTTGAGGTCTTCCTGGAGAAACACACTGGCCTACCTAATAGCTATAAAGCAGCTTATTGTCTTGGGCCTAGTTTGTTGGGACTAGCTGGAGTGAGGGCAGCTTCCTGTCAAAGGTCAAACACCAGCTTGACCGAGTTTTCTATGGTAAACACTTGTAACTGGACCTCAAAATCTAGATGTTAAAATATAAAGAGCAATATGTTTTAAAACATTATTTAGAAGACAGCAATCTGTAACAATTAATATCTAGTAAGGCTATATTAGATTACATTCAGGTATTTTAGTATTAATATGTGGAAAATATTTTCTACTTTCTTTTGCGGTCAATTACTTAAAGCACTTTAAATGGAATAATGAAAGAGGAAAAAATCACTAGAGGAAGTAGCAATTATAAGCTCTCTTTGCCTAAAAGGTAAAATAAAACATTCACTTCTTTTTTTTTATGTTGGGATTCACAGCTGTCTTCAGCTATAGATAATCTTGTGATGATGATTTAAGAAAAAAAAATTACCACATCAAACTTAAAATAGGAAAAGGCAAGAGTAGATCTGCTCTTAAATTACAGTTAGTGGGTTGGTAGTTGTTTATACAGATCCAGACTTTCAAAATTGTTGACTTGCTTAGTCCAGCTGAGTTTTCTGGGACTATTTATATGAGTAGCTTTCATCTAGAAACAATTGTTTGCCAGTCTGCCCTTACCTGATTTCAGTGAGACTATTTAAATGAGCATTATTCCGTGTCATTACAGCCTGCAGAAATGTGAATGACTGTTGAAATAGAAGTTTAGTGGTCACGTAAAAACTTACATTGTGAAAAATGTTGATTTAAAAAAAAAATTCAGAGTCCTTTATTATATATATGTGCTTTTGAATAGAACTGGGTCTAAAACAGGACAGCATAAACATTCCTGTACTGTTTGTGAATATATGTGTGTCATATCCTTGTTTTCATTGGTGTATGTATTTTATATAGTCATCTGCCAGTATAAAACAAATTGATCTGGTTTTTTTTGATGTTGAAGAACATCATAGAACTTTAAGGTACTTTGTATCAGCTGTACTAACTGCACTTACCTGGCATTAAGAATATTTTGATTTTCTGAGCTTTAAATCCAAGGATTTTAAATGCCCATGGGGGAATTTCTGAAATGTGAACAGTTTTATATGTAAGCTAGGCTTGCATTTTCCATTGCAATTAAATCAAACCACCTACATCCATAATAAATGTAGGTGTCTAGCCCCACTAGTAAGTAGAGTAACACAAAACCAGGATTCATTATTCAAGATGCAAAGCACAAAATCATTACCAGAGATCAGCTGGACCCATGTGGCTGAGGAAATGCTGGTGGCAACCTATTTATTTCCTGCTTATGTTATTTTTAAAGCCAAACAGTGGAAATATTGTGCTTCTGGTGAGAAACTGGTATGAGTAGTCCAGATAAGGTAATGAGGACTAGTTGTGTGCCTAATGTCTTTTGGAAATCAGTTTGAGAGTGTTCAGACCCAAATTGGCCACAGCCTATTCTCTAAATATGAGGCTGTGGGCTAGATGGGATAAGAACTCACCTGTCCCCTGCTAAAACTCCTTATGCAGCAAAGACTGCAGAATTTCTGAGGTCACAGGAACAAGGTGGTTGCTGGTGAGTTTTTGGGACCATCACGTGCAACAGGAAATGTAGTTTTTGGTGGTTTTTCCCCTCTCTTGCTACCAAAGTTATTCTCAGAACAGAAAATAACCTTGCTTACTTTTCAAAAAATATGTGAGTTAGTACTTAATAATGAAAATTGAACTGAAAATGCATGGGCTGGAGGGAACATGGATGAAAGGAAAAGAGGGTGTAGAGAAAAAGCAGTGAAGTGGAAAGCCCAAGAGGATGAGGCTAACCTCATCTTGTAGCGCAGCCTTGCTACCAATCAAGAGCAGTAACCAAGTGTTAAGTTGTTCTGAGCAGAACTGGCTGAAGTTCCTGCTTTTATAGCTTACCAGGACCTCTGTTTTCTTCCCTGAACTTTATATATTTTAATTAATTATCAAGTTGTTTAATTCTGTATCCATATACTATGTTTATATTCCAAGTACTATGTCAAAAGAGGGTTAGCTTTCAAATGGCATGACTACCAGAAGTTCGTGACATCACTTAGGTGCATAGAGAATTCAAAGTACAGTGACAAGCACCTACTTTGATATATAATTGTAACAAGGTTTGTGGGCATGAGTGGCTCTTTATTTGTACCATTAGATTCCTCTAGTCAAGTGTATAGCATGCTTTTGTAAAGTGCATGTTTTTACTTTTATTTTCTGCTTGGAAAATACTTCAAATAAAATTGTAATCAATGTGGATATCTACCTAAAGAAATTCTTCTGTTGTATGTAATACTGTGGGCTGTGATGCAGTCTTGCTCATTCCACAGCTGAAACACTGTAATAGTTCCTTTGGTCACTTCTGGTGTAGCATTATGTTGCTAAACACTTTTAAAAGAGAACAATTTCTTTGCCATGTAAAAGACTGGAAATTGGTTAAATCCCAAGCCTTTGGCTTTGTAAATTAAAAGTCATGTAGCTATCAGTAGAATGTTATTTGAGAAGCCATTGAGACTGCTGGGCCAGCAGATGTCTTTGAGGGTAATTCCAAGCAAGTCCTTGTCAAGGCAGGCTAATGACATCTGCCTGGTTAATGGCTTCTGCTCTCTCTATTACATGCATTGTAATGTCCAGTGGCCAGTCTGCAGACACAACTGTCACATTTTGAAGTGCTTCTCATAGGATACCAAGACATTAAATCATTTTGGAAATCCAAGGTTAAGGAAAGCATTTGTTATCTTTTTTTGGCATTTGCACTCCTTTGCCATCGAAGATAAACACGACAAGCCTGCAGTACTTTGAGGATTCACATCACCCTTGACCTGTTCTGGGCTTAGTTGGAGCCAGCTGCTGTACAGCTGGGCAGTGACTTGCAGTGTGTGTAAGGACACGTGCATACTGTCACTGCTGATAGCATACTGAGATACTGACTGCAGTGTTAAGATTTCTTGTAAATTAACCCAAGATTGTACCTCTTTTTGAATTGTTTTCTGTAGATGTCAGAGATTGAGAACGGGTCTTTTTAACTGACTGGTGAGGAATTTTAAAGAGCTCACTTCTTCTCTGGATCCTATTGCAAAAATAAGGTTTGGAAACATTGTAGTGCTGGACTCTGTTCCAGGTATGTTGTGAAGAGGGAGGAGCTCCATAGTGTGAATAATAAAATGGCAGAGAAATCAAATATTTAATTCTGTTCATTGTTATAGATTGTCCTCTGTTTTTATCATTTCTGTCTTTAGTATAGTAGAACAAAGAAGTTTGCAATGCATACAAAATGTTAACCAGTAGAACTCATATATTGCTGAATCTTGTAGTCACTGTAAGAATTTGTCATTTGAAATTTCAGAGTTCATATGGTGAGACTAATTGCATTCTGACTGCAGGGGAGTTTTGGTGGTAGATGAGCTCATCTTTAATTTTGTGTGTTAGTATGTGAAAGCATAATTTAATTAAGAGGAAAACATCGTTGATCTTGAAATGAAAAACACCATGCAAACATAACAAAACAAAATGTCAACTGATTGGTTTTGGGGATTAAAATAGTGGTTCCTGTATCTCTGACTTGTTTTCTCTGGTAGGCATTTGAGTAAAGACAGAGGAAACAGAAGCATTCTGTGGAACTAAGTAGTGACTCCTATATGTAATAGGGAAACAGGAATTAGTTTTCTCAAGGAAAAATATATAATGCATGTTTTAAAGAACAAACATTCTACTTTATTAGGTGTTTTGAGGAGAAACAATAGCTTAAGCATTTTCAAGTGTTTTGGGGTTTGGTGAGGATGTTCTTGTTACATAAATCATTTAAGACACAGTTAAAAGATAAAGGATCTAGCCATTATCTGGAAATGAGGAATCTGCATGGGATTCTCTACCCTGTGACAGCCATTGCAGAGAAATGGTCAATTTTTTCGTGTTTCAGAAGCAGTAGTTAGTTTGGTATTACACCAGCTCTTATGATTACATTATGGAACTGTCTCAGTGAATATTTAAGACTCTGTATTCCCTTGGAAGATACTGAATTAACATAGTGGAATTTTGTATTGTGTATTACTTATAATATAGAATGATCATCCTGAAGACATCTCTGTATTCCTGTGTGGAGATCCAAAACTGGTTAGATTGCTTCTCAGGAAGTGAAACACCCTGGATTCCTGCCCTCCATACCAGAACACAGCACACTGTGCTTTTAGGTCAGTCTGAAATTTTAAACAATAAAGGCATGCTTTATCTTTTATAGACTATTTCTGATGCTGTGCATTTTTTCTTTCTGCACAGTGATGTTGTTCAGCACTACTGTTGCAAGGCAACCTCAAACTGAAGGTGGCCTGTACCTGCTTCTGTGAGGCAGAAGATATTGAACCAATTCTGGATTGAGGAAACATTTAAATCCTAAGATGTGAAACAGATTTCTAAAGTTTCCCAAAAAAAAAAAAGAAAAAAAAAAGGAGAACCAGGTTCTCCATTAAAAAAAAATTCTCAGTTTTTCCATTAAAAAAAAAAAGACTGAGTGACTGAGGTTGAGCACTGCAAATACCTGCTTTTTTACTGGCATCTAATAGGCAGGCACAGATAAGTTTTCACAAGATCCGTGTCTTGTGGATCACAAGATACTTCTCTGTGTGCATCAAGTATATTGTAGATTTGAAAATTGGATGAACCCTTTATGTGGCTTGTGTATTGCTCTACTTAAGTTTTGAAACCTGGAAAGGCTGAAACATGAATTAATTTAACTGTGAAAGGCAGATGCTGATGGCCACAGAAGAAGCTTTTGGAACATTAAGCTTAAAGATTTGCCTTTGGGGTTAGCCATTTCCTGAAGAGAGCTCCTTGGAAATGTGTGCATTAAGTTGTCCCATGTCTTATTTTAGAAGCTTGTAATCCTCTGCTAATTGTTTTATATTTTTAATGGAAATCAATATGTTTAATTAAATCAACATTATTGAATTTAAATGCCATTGAAAGACTTCTGTCACTTATATTCAGACTAAGGCAAACTCAGTCTGCTTAATGACAAGGTGACCTATTTTGATCCTCACCCATCTGCATCCTGATCCTTATAGAATATTTGTGATACATTTCTATTAAGTGAAGTGCCAGAGGGAAGCTGTGAATTAACACATAATTGATAATTGTCTTTAGTTGTGACAGCACTTGGTGTCATTCAAGGATCCAGAGTGTGTTTAAGCATAAGATGATACATTGAATGGTAAGTAATGTGAAAGTTTACATTAAATGCTGGTGCTGAAGAATGACTTGTAGGTGCCCAAAGATTTCTCTGAGCCTGCCCTTTATTTTCTAGTAAAGCCAAACTGCTGAAGTTGGATGGGTTTGGACTGCGTTCAGACTGAGAAGCAGCTAGGAAAATTCTTCTGAATAGTGCCTGACAGTGTGTGGGGAAAACCTCTGAAGGTCAATAGACCTGATTTTAGGTGGTTTGCTGCCCATCCTTCAAGGATGGTAAGGTTGGGGCTCTCTGTGTTTCAGCTGTTGTTTTGGGAATTTTTTTTAGCATGTGAAATTATCTCTGATGTAACTGTAAGTATAAAGGATCTTGAGATGAGTAGATAAATTGGAATTTTTGTGTCCTTCCATTTCTTTCTCTTTCATTTCTTCTCTTGTGGGACCCTTAATTCAAAACAATGGGGACTTGCTTCCAGTTGGTTTCTTCAGCAATGCTGCTGGGGGGTCTTTGACTGAGTGTAAGTCTTGATCCTTCCCATAGCCAAAGTGCCTTTATTGGTTTCTATTGTATGATTATTTAAACAATGTCAGTATGGAAATTGCTCCTTGGCAAAGAATATGCAGAAGGGATTTCAGATTCAAGTCTGCCTGTTTTGTGTTATGTGTCCAGAAAGACTTGCATAGACCTCACTCTTTTTTTAAATGAATGAACACTCATTTTACTACTATTCCTTCTTGAGTTTGTCCAACCTTTTTGACAAAAAAAAATTAGCAAAGTGGTATTTTCAGAAGATTGTTTCTGTGGCATATACTCAGCAATTTTCAAAATTTTAGAGTATATACATATATATATATATATATATATATATATATGCATGCTTTGTTTTGGCAAAGGTTTAATTTTTGTGTATCTAAACTGAGAAAATAGGAAACCAAAAGAAGAGTATGGTGTCCTGGGTAAAGTAAGGTTGTTCTTGAAGTGCCTGTTTGCAATTAATCTGTGATAATTCACTCTCTAAATGAAATTATTTCTCTAATAATACACTGAACTGAGTTCAGTGTTTACTTGGAGCTGACCTCAAATTACCTGAATCATCTTCTATTAAGACTCCTATTTGTCTTGAAAGAAACATTAAGAAAGAATGAGCACTTGGATTTATAATAATTTTCAAAGACTGTGTTATTGTTCATTAAAATATTTTTGTCTTAGAGTTGAAGATTCAGTCTAGCAAGGTACAGCAATTTCTACTGACTGAGAAATTGCAGGCTGTGTGTGAGGGAGAGCCAATTTTGTTGTTGAATTTCCAGAGCAGAGATTCTATGAAGCTGTTCACAGAACACACTGGGTTTTCCTTAATTTTTTAGATATTTTAATTGGCTGGGGATTCACTTTTATACTTCCATGGACCCGTACATTGTTTGTTGTCCAACAGGCAGATCAACAATACCATAGTAATTAAATTATTAACATAGATAATTGATTCATGTTTTTTAGGTAATATAGGCATCTAATAACCTAGATAAAAGCAACTAATAAAACCATAGTGTAGTTTGGATTTAAGAGGGGATCAAGCACTAATTGAGTGAACTCAGTTTTCATTAATCAAATATCTACCATGCTTTCTTAAACAAGTTTTTAACTTTTGAAAAATTTAATTTTGTGGTTTTTTATCTTTTGCTGCTATTGGTATGAGGAGACCTTAAAAGAAAGTTTCTTCTTTCAAGAATGTAAACAATTTTTCTATCTACTGGTATAGACCATAGAAGTCCAGGGAGAGGGCTATTAAGCCAAGTTGCTTTATCACTGACTCCAAGTTTATAAAGTTGTTTTTCAGTGGATTTACGTGAAAACATAGTTGGAGTGACTAAAGGTGACGTGTCATTTGTTTGGCATTAGATATTCTAGTTTATTTTAATAAAATTTTGTGTAATTGTGCGTGAGAAGAATGAATAAATGGGCATTTAGAAGGTTAGATAGGTAAGTTTTTAGAAGGTTACATTTCCGGCTTATTTTTATACAGTGGAATTTTTGATGCTACAGTAAATTAAGAAGTTGGATGCTTTTCCTATGATATCCTATTTCACTAATACAGAATAACCTTGAGCCACAGTAGGGCAATAATTACCAAACTTAAATCAGAGGCACACTCAGCCAAACAGCTGCTTTCAGTTTGTTAGGAGATCCATTTGATTTACTCCCTTGGTCAACGTTCATTAGTTTATAAGACAAAATTTCACTGGAGATTTTAACCCTGAATTCCCAATCTTGTTTGTTGCCTGCTGTAAAATTGCATGGTTTAAATGTCAGGGCCACTCAATATGTGGGGGAGCTACTGTTGTGTTTTACATAGATCCCAGTTTTCTTGACAAGTGATTTCAAACACGAAAGGGTGCAGGTAGAATTCAGCCCCAGACATATTTCCAGATGACCTTTCTGTTCTGTGGGAAAAGAGGGAAAAGTATTGTGTAAGGTCAATGTCCTGCACTTTGGTGGTTTGTCAGCTAACATGGTGAATCACATAATTATGAATATTTAGCAAACAAATTGTTTGTTTCACAAATTGTCAGTGGTTTTGTATATTTTACAAGGTCATCACATCTCTGCTATCTCACCCTGAAGTTTATATATTTCTGGGGTTTTGTTGTGAAGTTTGAAACCTAATGCTGGCCCCTATTTAGCGGTGAACTCAACTGTTCTTAACCGTGCCTCTATTTCAACAACTGTCATTGTTTTTTACAGGGCTACTGTAACAGCAATATCAGTGATAATATGGTGATTGTCACAAGCTATCTTAATGGCATTAGAGGTTACTTAAAGGAGAATGCAGACTTAAAATGTTGGAGTTTTTTTCTGTGTTGCAGAAGTTTTCTTATGGTTATTCTAGTATTGCTGGCTCTCTGGATTTTTTTTTCAGTTACTTGCGATGAACATATCTGTAAATTTTGAAAAATGACTGAATTTGTACATGAAAGTGGAAGGGCTGGTAAAATAAAGACATTTCTGATATATTTATTTGCAGAATCAGTTCTGTTATTACAGTATGTTTTCATTCATGGTAGTCCAAAAAACAGGCGTGGAAAAAAGAAATTGTTAAATGTGTCTCATATCTTTAAAATTAGTTTAAAACTTGTCTTTGTATTAAATTGTTGATTGTTTTTAAACTTCACTAATAGCATTTCTTGCCCTTTCTGTTTATGATTTTCCATAAAAGATAGTCCTATACCTCATTACTCAAGTTCCTCATTGAGCACACTCAGGAATTTTGTGTTTGTTCCTTACTGTCTGGCAAGTCAACATTTCTAAAAAAAGGGGACCACAAAAGCTGCTCTTTTTGTGGTGCATGCTTATCAGTTGTGGAGCAAAAAAATAATGCTGTAGTTTTTGCATGGCCTTTTTTGTCATTAGATCACTTTGCAATAAATAACTACAGATTATCCTGCTCTTAGCAAGCAGAATTTTAATCTCACCACCTACACATCACATGAAAATATTAGTTTGTGTGCTCAAGGTTATCAAGGTAGCTGCATCTTAACTTCAGTCAATGTAAGTTGGTTGTATAGGAAACATGAATGTGTGTACAATCAGATTGTACAACAGCTGGTTCATTTCATCTTCAGTGTCAGCGAGTGTCTCTGGGCTTTCACTTGGTAGAAAAAAGCACAGCCCTGTTATCCCAACAAGAGGAGAAATAGTTTGGAGTGGAACTAAAAAGCCCAGAATGGGTAGAGGCAGGCAGGTTGCTATCTCAGTGAAGAAAGATCAACAGTGTAACTGTTTTGGAGCCAGGCTTTCACCAAGCACGTCCTCACTTCCACTGACTGGCTGTCTGGCTCTGGGTGATCCTGATTTGCTTCCCATAACCATTGCATTTGTTGTGCCCTGCCTCTCCTGGGCAGCTATTGAAAAGCTGAAAGCAAAAGGCTGAAAGGCTTGCTCTAAAAATATAAATGGATTTGCTGGGCTATCTTTTTTTGCTTTTGAGGAAGGTAATTATCTCTAGAGCCTGGAAATTATTCTTTCTGAAGGATTAAGTTTCTAGAAAGGCATCTCTATAGAGTGCTCATTCTTTAAAAAGGCTTTTGTGCAGTCTTCATCCTGTGTTATACTGTTGTGTGTTCTTGATGCTGTTACTCATACATTACAAATTAATACTTAGAAGAGAAATGAAGTGTGCAGTTAAAACTTTATGGCACCCAATATTACCATTGTGTTAAATCCATATATATATCAAATGATAGAAACAACATATATTTACTGAAGTTGGTCATTGTATTTGTGGATATCCTGACAATGCTGTCCAAGACATCTTCCTGTAAATTTGTTGTGAAGACCAGTTCATTCAAACATAACTAAAGTAAAAATTATATATTGATGTTCCAGCAAAAGAGGAATAAAGATAAGCTACTGTAAAGAGCTATTTCCTATTTTTATTTATGCATTCAACCCTGATAAAATTGGCCTTTTTACTAGAGTCAAAGGAAATAGGCTATTGATCCATTGGCTCTGAGAACCCATCTTCCTTGTGAATATAAAATAGCTTTCAATAGAATAAGTCTTGAACTGGTTAGTGAAAAGAGCAGCTGCTCATCTCTGGAAGAAAAGAAGTTGGAGAACTTTTTTCCAGAGAACACTCCGGAACTTGTTTTGCATACAAACAGAATGGTGTGATACAGGGACACCTTTCTTTTTACTACCTTTTTGCAATTGTGTATCAGGCAAGGTTGGGAGATTTTTTAAGTGTTTTTACTTTTTTTTAATTACATGATGAACTGCAGAAAATAGCTCTGATTTTTATCTTAAGTCCCTAACTCTAATTCCTTACATCTGTTAAAGGATCTTAGGTGAAAGGAGAATGTGATCTTCCTCTGGTGGTTATTCTTAGACTCCCCTGAAGCCCTAGACAATTTCATATCCCTCAGCTAACTTCTGCATGCCAAGAGGAAGCCTAAAATTGGTGGGTTTTTAGATCTTGTGCTCTGAAATACCTTTCTATTCTTTCTGCCTGCAGTTTATCACTCTGCAGTGGTCTCAGCCAGGATCTGAGGGTTCTTTCTTAGTTTCCCATATGGGGTCTTTCATTGTGCAAACAACCTCCAAAACAAACAAACAAGTAAATCTTGTCCTGGTTTTACTTACTTGATACCTGTGTTTTAGAGTTTCTGTCTTTGCCTAGAGCCAGGAAGGAAAAAAGCCAGTACACTTTGGACCCCAAGGGGTAAAGAGGAAATTTTCATGAAAATGGACTGTACTTTTGGTAATTGTTTTTTCATCAAAAGTTGTAAAACCTTTTGTCAGATACTTAAAAGACTCACAGAAATCTCCTTTTCAGATAAATGGGAATGCACTCTGCTGATGTTGATGCTAGAGAATAAAAAATTGTTCAGAGTTTCACTGACATTACTTACAGGAAGAAAGGGTTGCACATTATTTTTGTACTTTTTCAATCATAGAGTGGTATTCTTGCATACTTTCAGCCCTGGCAGAAAAACCTTTACATATTTAGCCCATACACTGCATAGTCTGAGTTTTTGAGATGTGAGGCAGGTGCAGACTTTGCCAGTTGTTCACCTTACTTAAGATGATAGATCAAACAAATGCTGTCTACAGCATACTAAATAAAAACAAAACTAAAAATTCAGCATGAAAAACTCAGATATTGAGCTTCTTTGTGGGACCATCCACAGTGGTGAGTGAGCATTCTTTTGGCTCTTAGTCCTAGAGCAGAAAAAGAGAAGACAAACATTTGTGTTGTCACAGCTGAGCCCATTGATAGGAAGTTATTTGGTTAGTGGAAATGTAATTTGTCTTTGTTTCTTAGTGACAACTCCATGCTAGACCTGCTTTATGGTCCTCAGGAGCTATGTAATGTTGTGTTCAAGTGATTTATTTGCTAACTTAAGCGTGGTTAAATTTGTCTTTTCAGCAATGATACTTATAGTTTGTGAAAATTACCTGCTAAGGTAAGGCAATATTCAAAACTAAACTTAAGAAGCTTTTGAGGGAGAGTGGAGAGGAAGAATAGAAAACACCAGAGTACCCTTATTTAACTTCCTAATGATACCCCTGTGAAGATGGTGATTCCTTGGTACATTGTTAAATAGTTAGAGAATATACAAGAAAATTACAAAATTAGCCCATGTATTAATTTGCAGGTCCCCTGAAAAGGTGCTGAACTAAGATCATGACTCCATTTCAGTGAAGGAACTCTGTTCTTCTGAACAGTAAATGCTGAGAAATACTCCCTGAGCTTCTACTTGACTGGTATGAATTGTCAGTCATTGATATTGTAGAAGTTTGGTTTATTGGCTGTTATGATTACGGGGAGAGAAAGACAGAAAGACTTAGGATGCATTTTTGTATTTTCCCATTCATACTGCTTATTCCACCTTTCCTGTCTGATATAAATTTCTTTGTATAAGTTACTTGCCATCTTTGTTTCATATTACAAAGATGGCAAATGCAATAATAATCAAAGGTAGGTGCTCTCCTGCATGTCACTTACAGCAGAATACAAAAAAGTACACTTCACCAAAGAGACTGTGAGCCAGTCAATCCCCTGTGCATTTCACAGGAGCCATGGAGCCTCTTCCATGCAAAAAATCAGGAGTGGGGTGCGGAGAAGGCTACAGCAGGAGAATAAATACAGATGTCTGATAAGGAGGAAAGAATTAAACTTCACATGAATGATGTTCTAATGATGATTGCTGATCCCTTTACTTCAGTGGGCCTCATGCCTTATGAACTAAATGATGGTATTCAGAGGAGTCTCTGGCTTAAGAGTTAATTATATCAAATCCAGAGTAATAGCACTTGGAATGAACAAAAGATACTCAAAAAGTAGTGCAAGAAATATTTAGATTCCTCTGACTAGAAACCACAATAAACTTCTTAGGGATCCCCATTAATTCCCATCTGGAAAAAGTCTGCCATGAAGATGCAAAACCATTGAATAAAATAAAGTAAATTACCATTCTGATAATTTGAATAGCAGAAAAAAATGGCAACAAAATTATTTTCTAAACAGTAAGTTTCATTAGCTAATTGAAATACAATAATTGCCTAATTAAAATATATAGGCATATTTTGGAAAATTCTGATACTTACTGCAGAATTACAGTAAATTGTGAAAAAAAAAAAAGACCCAAACAAACCCACAATTATTATTTGCACATCAGTGGGACTTTATATGCTTGGGTAGTTTTGGGTGCTTTAGAGGAGGTGTAAAATTCAATTGACCCTATTCAGAAGCAATCTTCAAAATCACTTACCTGTTTATGAAAGCTTTAAAAATGTCAGTATTATTTTAAAGTAAAATTACTGATATTGATGTTTCTTCACTTCAAATAGTTCTGTCTACTTGAGAATGCAAAATTCTCTGCTTTTTCCTCCAGTATGGTAATAATGTATATGAATATTGAATGTTGTAAGAATAAACCTGCTACTGAGAGCTGGAGTATAAGTAAGGGTGAAGCTTTCCTTATATATGAAAATTTGCACAATATCAGAGTAAATAAATAATAAAATAATAAAACAGAATAAAACATAATAAAACAGAAACAAACCAATAGCTTTTTATTGACTTAGCATATATTTTAGGAGTTTTAACAGAAGAACAAATGAAGTTTTATGGTTGGTGGGAGAATTCCAGGTAATGGAACGTAAAGAAGGTAAACACTTCTAGTCAGCAGGTAGTGTTGTTTTTTAAATCTTGTCACAGAACTGTCTCTAAGAACGGGAAATTTCTGTGAATTCATTTTGTAAGTTTGTACTACTAAACTTGGAATGCTTATATTCATGGCTTTAACTTTATCATTGTCATGAGAACTTTTATGTAGGGAATGTTTCCTAGATAACTACCTGTCATAGAATCCAATGAAAATATGATAATATGTCAGAATTTTTACTTAACTGTAAGTGAATATTGGGAAAACTTACAATTACTGTTTTTTTTAATTTTCATGTCAAACACAATGCAGCTATAATTGATTTCAAATAAGAGAAGATAATTTGGGAGGAGCATAATTTCTTCCTCAAATGCCCATATTTACTTAAGTCATGATTTCAATAATATCTACTAGGCAAGTATTGTTATGAGTTGCTTTTAGTAAGTTGAAATTCTTTGCTTCTAGGACTCCTACTGGTGTAAGAAGCACTTTTTTTTTTCTCTGTTATACTCAACTAGAATTTACTTTTGTAGATGAGCAGTTTTCTTATATTTTCTTCACAAATAATCTACAAATGTAATAGATTATCAGCTTTAATTAAATAAAATGTCAATGGCATTTCCATTTGATAAGTCTTGTACAAAGTATATGAATCATTGGTTACAAGCTGAAATGATATATTTATACATGTGTACATAAATTTATACATATATTTTACACATTTGTAAACGCTTGTATGCATATATAGCACATAATGTAGATAGAATAGTGAATAAAGGCATTAATGACCTCAAGAAATGTCTGATTTTAACAGAAGTATATCTTTAAATTGGAAATCTAATTATTTGCCTTAGATTTGCACTGCTCAGGAACTTAATGCAAGACTATGTTAAATAAACTTATTATTTCCGTTTTTCATTTAACCCGTGGGTTATGGTATGACCAATCTGTTTTATATCCTCAATCAACAGATGATTGTATTTGGTAATAATTTATCAAGAATAAAAATCTGTTTTTGAAACTAATCACCTCATGTTAGGTCTGCCCTTTTTCAGAACCACCATCTGATATTCATTTTGTCTGCAAGACAAACATACTGATGAAAATGCATCTACCACAGGATATAGCTAGGGGAATGAAGCAGTTCTACTCTCTGTATATATTTAGAATATTTTGTTTTCTCAACAGATGGAGCAAATTTTAGTATTAAAGGAAAAAAAATCAATTTTACATAGAATATAAACAATTTTTAAGAAGTACGTTTTGCATTTCTGATTAGTTTCCAGCAAAACATCCCATGGAATTTGAGGGTCAATTTGGGCCATATCAGGGTGAAAAGATTTAAAAGGTTGCTTTAACTGCTTTCTGTGTTTTCCATGAGAAGGCTGTATGTGGAGGTCAGAGAGTTCTGAGCAAGTCTTTGGATCTGGTCTACTGAATTTAAATGCCACGTTTTTCTTTTGGATGTTCTCCCCAGTCTCTGAAGTGGCTGTTTTTTGAACAGATTGAAAGCACAGATGAATTCATGCCCTGTGACTTCTGCCCTTCTCTGCTCAGACTTCTGTCCATTGCCTAACTTGATGTATTCTTTTTTTAGGCTGTCTGCTGAGTCTTTTAGTTATTTTTGGGACTTTCCTAATCAAAGCTTCCCATAACACTAAAATATAGGCTTGATCAAGACAGTGTGAAAGCCCAATGCATGGTGTACTTGGAATAAGGAGCACAGATTTATACTCTGTATACAGTAGTTCTGTGACATTAACTTCTGTCCCACAAGGTCTGAACTGGGAATACCAAGCTCGTTCTAATTTGCAGTGCCAGCTAGATTTAGACTTTTTGACCCTACTGAAATTCTACTCAGGTTTTTATAGTGCAAAAAACTTATTAAATTTTAAAGTAAATCTCAAAAGAGGCAATAAACTGCTACAAAGTCATGAAATTATTTTTTTTATTTTTGATTTTTAAGAACTGCACGTACTGCAGCTGGAATCCTTCCAGTGTTCCTTCTTCCACAACTGCTTTATTAAAATAAATCCAAACACTTTCCCAAGGAATTTATAAGTTGTTAGCAAAATTAGGAAGTTAGGAATTTTATTGTGTCAAGTTTGTGTGACAGAGTATTTTTTAATACTACTTTTTAGCAGTCAGCTATCAATGTGATTTGAGATCACAACAGTAACCAGAATTTACAATTCCAAGTAGTATATTCTGGAGTCAATATTTTACCTACAGATGAACTGTTCTTATTCTACACATTCATTTTATTTTTGGGAGGTGTTTTTTTTTACAGACTTAAAGCCAGGGGGCTTTTCATTCCACTATAACTCTCACCCTTCCTCCACCCTAATTTTGCTGGTGTCTTGGCCACCATGACAACAGGGATTTTATCTGACAAAAAGTTTAAAAGCTTTGGAAAACAAAGAGGCTAAAAAAATGAAATACAGCTGTTTGCACACAAATATAAACCAGAAGGCCTCAAATCCTTTCTACTGATTGGCTGGATTACTTGAAATGTGGCTCATTGTTTCATAATAATCAGCAGTTATTTTTCCCTATTAAAATGTAGACTGGCAAAGTATTGGAAACAGCTTTCCCAATCCATTTCTATGAGGAACTGAGAATATAAAACATCCCTGTAACTTTTACTGCTTATATGTTAAGGGACCCACCAAAACAAAACTGCTTAGGTTCAAAATCCATTTTTATATATATGCATATTAAAAATGGTTTTATATACTATTTTTCAATACTGAGGAGTCTTTTACAAAGTAGCATTCGTCATTATTGGTGGTGCTGTGAATAGGCAAATGTGGCATCTGCCATAAGTTCAGTTATAGCTCTCTTACATCTATAGGTGTGTTGATTCTATTTTAATGTTGGCCAGGATTCTGGAGTTACACCCAAGCTTTAAAGAAAAAGGATGGAAGATTAATTTCCAGTTGGATGCCAACCAAAGACAGGCAGAGATTTACAGCTCCTTCATTTATCACATCACATCACATCACAGCAGGCTCAAGTCTATTGCTGAAGTTCACTTGCCCAGTATGGTTTTAATTTTACCTGTGTAACAGTACTTCACCTATACATACACATAATGGTATAAAATGCGTAAGGTGTTGTTTTCTTGGTAACTTCAAATAATATGACTGTAGTATCAGGCTATCCAGGGAAATGGAATAAGGCTACAGTATAAAACAAAGCACAAATTCTGATCCAACATGTAGCCAGCAATGTGGGAGTCTGCATCCATGTGCTCCCTAGCAAAAGAAAGATTCTTAATTTGTAGTAATACTCAGCTACAAATACAGCAGAATTATACAAATTATTGAGAAAATGCAGATGATTTTTTCTTCACTGCTGAGGTCCCTTGGGTGTGAGTTTTAGTAAGGAGCTCCTGTAATTCTCATTTTTTGGATATTCTGCATACTGGAAATTAGTGAAAGGCTGGCAACTTGAGTAGTAGTTTCTTTATAAGTGAATTGAATTTTCTCGTTGGTTTTGCAATATTTTTCTTTTAGAATGCATTCAATCTTGACTTGAAAAGTTAGTTAACATTAGCATTTTAAAAGTACAGTGTTCTTCCATTTTTGTGAAATTTGTCCTCCTTTCTTGTAAAGCAGGAGTCTTTTAATTTGTGTGTGTTCCTGCTCACACCTAAAGCACTGAGGTGGTAACTTTGAGAAAGAAGTTATTACTTACATCTTTCAAAATGTAAATATTTGAGTACTGTGGAGAAGTCCAGCTCTTCAGCGTGTCAGGAGCTTGACAAAGCTGACTGGGCATTGTCTGATGCTGTTAACTCACTCTCACTAAGTGT
Source organism: Zonotrichia albicollis (assembly GCF_047830755.1). Classification (NCBI taxonomy): domain Eukaryota; kingdom Metazoa; phylum Chordata; class Aves; order Passeriformes; family Passerellidae; genus Zonotrichia; species Zonotrichia albicollis. Next base: position 17,807,312 of record NC_133824.1, read on the forward strand.
GAGAGTCACTTAATACTCAAGGACTTGATAAATTATCTTCATTCTAATGATCTACCTCTTTCTGGAAGGATTAAGTTAAAATATGAGTAGTACTTTTAAAATTATACTTCTGTTTTAACTTGATGCAGTGAGTTTTGGATAATATGCTATGTGTTTTGATATATTTTATCATCTAAGTGTTCTTAAAGCATCATGAACAAATAAATATTTGATTGTCTTGTGAACATTTCTATTCTATACACATAGGATAATAATAAATGGAGAGGTATGCATGTGAGGTGTGGTTGAGAAAGTCCTATCTGCTATGCTGTCACTGGAATTTGCTAGGGAATTTTTTAATAGAACTGAGAAGAGTAGGATAAATAGAGATCTTCTGAAATATGTCCTCACCACTACCTTTCTAGTTTTAGTATAATAAGTTGTGTGAGGATACCTTGTGTTTCTCTACTGCTTCTTTGCTTCAGACCACCTAAAAAAAATTGGACGTCAAGAAAAGGTAAGGAGAAAAATCAAAAACTCATTGCTGTCAAAATTTTTCTTCAAAATCTGAAAGAAAATATTCTGATTTAAAAAGTGTTCTGCATAAAAGTCAGTTTTCTTGCAGTTGTACATTGATTCTTCAATACCCTTCAGTTCTGAAGAAGTTTTTCAGATAAATGTTTACTTCAAAAACATCAGATTAAAAGAGAGTTCTTCTCTTTTCTAGACTTTTATTTTGGAGGTCGTATTTGTAGTTAGTCCACAGTATCTGAATTGTTGCTAAAGAATTAACAGTTGGTTTTGTTGAATGAGAAAAGAAAGGTGGAAAAAGACCATTGTTTCTCCTTGCCTTCCAAGTTTCTCACAGGGAGTGCAGAGTCCTGAGAAATTTTATATGTAAAATTATTTTGCTTTAGTCAGACTTCTTTGGGGAAGAATGTTCCTACAGCAGCAGAACTGTATTCATTTGAAGTTATCTCAAGAACTTAAAGTATATATTAAAAAAGTATATACATGTGGTAGATTTGTATATATGTATGTATGATTCTTGCTAATGAAGTACTGATTTCAAATGCACTCAGTTTTAAGAAATAGAAAATAAAACCAAAACATCAACAACGAATGGTTTTGGTGGTTCTGTTTGCTTTAATTGTATTGCTCTTTATCCGGCCCTCTTGATGAGGTTAATATAATTTTACATTCAGTGGCCAATTCTACATTTTGAAGTTTTCACACATGGTTTGAGTTTCTAGAGGTTTCCTTAATTTTATCCATGCATAAATTCAGTGTCTAGTCTAAGCTAGTTATCTAAGCTTCCTGTATTAAAGTGTACAGTGAGAGGCATCTTGTCCAAGACTGTCCTAAGATTGGTATCTAAAGTGGGGGCAAATGTTCTCCTCTGAAACTTTTATCTGTCCTGATTTAGTGGGAAATTGTTTCCTTAGACTAGTTACTTGACTTTTTGCCTAAGGTGATAGATGAAATAAATGCCACCCCATGCAATAAAGAACATACTTTTAAGGCTTCCTCAGTGCAAGGAAACTAGGCTAGTGATTTTGGGGTGTCTTACACTCTTAAGTAGTCCCATTGGCCCACTTATGTAGTCCCATGAGAAGCCCAGCTTCTCATTCTTTTAAAGATAAATCCATGCAAGATGGACCCAAACCAGAAAGTTGACTTCTGTTTTCTAGAGAGTAGTTTTGTACCACTTTGCTGTGTACCCATTCAGTTCTTGATATATCATATCAGAGTCTTGGGAGAAGCGAATTTAAGTGTAGTGTATTCCTTGGAACTACTCCATGGGTTTCTTAAAACCACTGTACAGAATGAGGAGCTTAGTGATCCTCAGTTTTAATTCTAGCTCAGATTCCACAAGCTCAATGTTAAGAACATTTTATTACTGCTTTACAGTTTAGCCTTCTGTCAATAGTTTGGCCTGCAAATGAAACAAGCATGTCTTCCTAGGGCTAAGCATGGGTACAAAGGCAGTTTCCATGGTTCAGCTGACGCATGTTAACTAGTTGAACTGAGATAACTGGATCCTGTGGCTGTGCCGTTTTTATTTCTCTAGGAAAATCATAGAGCGTCTCTGGCTCTGCCTTGCTTAGAGCCAAAAGAAATAGAGGTAGAGACTGAGACAGACTAGAAATCATAATCTTGGCAGTGCACTGAAATTCATTTATTTGAGCACAAGCATACTATGTCACAGTTGCTCCCAACATAATTTGAGGCAGATGCCCTCAGTCTGTCCTCCTCCAAACTGAGTTTACAGTTCCTATCACTATTTCCAGCTGTAGGAGAGGCAAAAAGTCTGAAAGCTTCAGTATTCCCCCTTTTCATAGAAATGTAGGTGAAAACCTCACTTATCTCTGGGAAACCGCGTATTTAGCCTGTATTTGCTATGTATTAACTGCAGCTTTTGAGAAACTATACATCCTGTTGTTTTACTTTTAATATTAGATTTCTGATTCATGTTGGTATGAATTCAAATCTGCCTGTCTCTGGAATCCTGCTGGGAGGGTGAGAAAATGATTACATTTCAGATAAATTGGATCAGTAGGAAATATTGCTTCCTTATCCTCTAAAAACCTCTAACTGTGTAGTACCAGAATATTCTCAAAACTTAGATCACAGTTCACAGCATTGTGCAAGGAGAGTCAGGCATTTGGAATATTGTGAAGCTTGAATGGCATGGGAAGACATTTCAGGTTTTTTTGCTTGAGCTTGTGCATCTGGTTTGTTTTTTTTTTTCCCTTGGTCACTGCAGTAGAATAAAACAGAGAGAAAACAGGTAGAAAAGGATTATACTCATGGAGAGAGCAGGAACACAGACATTTTTAACAGTGAATTGAAAACAGGATGGGCCTATTTGCTTTAATTTACTGCTGTGTGTGTCTTTTCACTAATTTTACTAGGATTCAGGCATTCCAGTGTGACTGTGAGGTCATAAGTAGCAACTAGGGTAGACATTCAGGATACTTTCAGCTCTCATTAAAATTAACTGGAATTGAGAGTTCTTAACATCTGGCATCATTGGGTCCATCCTTAGCACCTTTTTGAAAGGCCATTATAAATAAAGCTTCTTAGTAGATTTAGATGAAGTTATATAGGCGTGTCTAATATTGAGGATATGCTGGATTTAGTGACTGAAAAAGAAATTAATTATGCTTCACATCATCAATTACATCATCATATATATGTTTACTTTCTCACGTCCCTTTTTAACATGCTTTGGCAATTGTTGCATTGGGAGACAAATATTTTTGCTAAGACTAATTCTAAAGGAAATACGACTTTGTAGTGAACCCCAGTAATGATTCCTCATGTGAGAGAAGGTGTTATAAGACTGAATTTTGAGCAAGTTGGAAAGTGTAATGTTGGCTGCATGTCTCAACTAAATGTATTAGCTGACCATGAGAAAAGGATGTGCTTTTAGCTGAGAAACAATTGGACAGAAAAGATGACTGCTATGCCAAACTGAATGACAAGCCACTAGAGAAAATGCTCTGTGGCAGTTTCTTTTGAAGTGAGTTTCTAGATCTTTGGAAGGAGCTTGCTAGGGCTAGACTGGAAGTCCTCTGTAATTATTTGACTGCCAGAAGTTGAACTTACACATGGTTGTACAACATACACTTACATCAGGAACAGAGTGAGATTCAGGAATAAACAGAGCAAAGTAGCCATGTGCTGCTTATGGTTGTTTTGTATGGCACTGTTACCATAAAATACTGCTGACTCCTGCTGATTTGGACGCACAGCTGCTAGCAAATCGTGCCATTAGGCTCACAGTGTTCTCATGCACTGTGGCTGCTGCCAGGGACTGGCAGCTCTAGGTGTCTGCAGCATCAAATTAGGGGGTGATAGAAAAAGAACCTAAGAGGAGGATGTCCAGGACACCTACCTGCTGCCCTCAGTTTAAGACTGACAGTAGCTAAAAATTAAAATTTTACAAGTATAATAAGAACACAGTTTAGAGTTAAGCAACTGGAGCAGCCAATGGAAAAAATGAAGTGTTTTTGAAGGGAAAATCGATACATTGGAACAATGGGAAGATTCTTGATCCACTCTTCAGTTGAGATGCATTTCTAAAGTTGCAGAGTGAGTGCTTCATCCAGTTAGGATCCAAATTGAGAATGTGTCATCTGAAAGTGGGATACAGCAGCCCTTTTTGTTATGTAATTGCTATTGACAAGCACAAAAAATCAGTGTGGTTTGAATTCCCTCCAGCCTGAAGAGATTAACCACCCTTCCTTCCTGAATGCTAGATGAGTCCCCTGCTGCTGTGTCCCAGAAAATAATTGTACCAGTGGAGGTTCATCCTTCACCTGTGCTGCTTGGAGGTGGGATGTGATGTTGCCAGGAATTCAAGAAAGCAAACAGACATGAGCAAGCTGAAGTTGTGAAACTAATAGAAGGGAGGGAACCAAGTAATTTCTCAATTTAATGATGATTTAATGGAAAATTCCAAAGGGAGGCAAAGTAAAAAAAAACAACAAAAAACAAAAAAGCCCCCCCCCCCAAAAGACCAATCAGAAATATAAATTTCCAGATGCTACAGTCTCAAAAGTAATACAATAGCAGGTACAACACAATATATCCTCTGTGAAATGACAAAAGGGAAACTACACTGACTGAATTTTTATTAGTCAGAACATGGGAAACAGTTCCACATGAATAAGGCAGCTAGACTTTGACTGTTTCCAGCTTCATCTTAATGTTTAGGCTGTGGTGCTTGCTGCAAAATGGATTAGAACTGTTTTTAAACACAGATTCTCACTTGTGGAAAATCAGCTACTGGCAGCAGAGTCTTGCTCTACAGTGGAGTCCAAAGGCGATTGTCCCAATGGCTTCTAACTTGCTCTGGGCTCTGTAACGTGATTACATTGCTGTGGGGCTGGCTAGACTGCTCATCCTCTGGGAGCAGTTTAACCTTTAATTTGGAGGAATTTGCACTGTTACATATCTGTGTACAAAGGTAATATCATGTGGTTTGTGCTCTGGATGTTCGTTGTCTATTTCCACATACACTTTAAATTGAGCCTGTGTTATGTGAAATCAACATATTCTCTTCAAAGACCACCTACCATCTGGATCCTGACATCATGTTTTTCTTGAGAGTCAGTGAGGTAAATGGTACAGACCAGCCTTCACTATTCTTATATCAGTTTGCTAATCAGACAGCTATAATAGTTGAAACACTGATCTTTTTAATATAAAAATGTTCATGTTTTACATATGCTTTATCCATTCTTTTAGTTTACGTGTACATTTGGGACTTTCATCATGTTCTCAATCCTCATTGGCCTTATTGACTTTGCAATGATTAAAGATTTTAAGTATTTAATTCTCCTAGTCCTTTCCCTTTCCGCTCTTAACATTTCTAAGTTTCAATTTTATTGGCCTCAGGAAAAATTAATAAGTAGTAGCTATTTTTAATAAATCTTTCATTTATTTCCATTTCATTTATCCTCAGCAGTATGAAGAACTTTTTTACATTAAATACTATAGTTCATGCTTTGTTCTCCTACTGCTCTTAGTATTAACTGTCAAAATTCTCTATGTACTAACTTATGTCATAAAACCAGAAATCTTAGTCAAATATTTTATTAATTATTTAGCATTTATGTGATTTTAATCCTAATAGAATACAGATCTGTAATTTCCATTTATTTGCATTTTCTTTCTCTATTTGTATTGCTTGTATCTACCTTAACTTGTTCTAAAACCTGGTCCATACGATTGTTAACTCCTCTGTAATTTTCAAAGATTTATCTTTGTAAAAGGAGTCAGTTTTTTTCTGCATATCCAAGTAATCACTACAATTGAATTAAACTTTTTTAATTAAAAATTTATCCTCATTCAGATGTATCGTTTTAACTTTTTAATGAGATGGAATTAATTTCCATCTCAGTAGTATCTGGCTCATAGTCATGGCAGATCTCAATTTATAAGAGCAAGGAAATTTAAAGAGAGGCGTGATCAAAAAATTCAATGTTCTACTTGGTGTACGTATTCATAGGAAATTTTGATATGTTTTACTTTGTTTGGTTTACATATCATGTGGAGCTTTTTGTCTTGCAGACTCTGTTGTTAATAGTATTGCTATGACAGTTATTGTTTATGAGTGTATTATTCTAGTAATAAGGAGATGATCTGGTCCAGCTTAAAGCAGGTCAAAGTCAGATAAGACTGCTCAGGCCTTATCCAATTGAACTGCCATATCTCTAAAGTCCAAGATTCCACAGCTGATCTAGGCAGCCTATTACAGTGTTTGACAACCCTAGTGGTGAAAAAAAAATATTCTTAGCATTGTGGCAGCTGTATTGGATACAAATCAAGAGTCAAGAGTATTGGGGTTAGTTTATACTTCAAAAAAATAGAACCTGTTTTAAATCATCCAAATAGCTTATTGACAGAAGAATGAACCATTCTTTCATATCAGAGCTCTTGGCTGTCAACTCTGCTGGAACATCTACCTTCTTTACAGTTAAAACTTGAATTCAGCACCACTCTTCTTGTCATTGTGTTATATCTATGAGTGTTTCGAGGACTTGATATTATTGTGTAGACATGAGATAGTGAACACCACTGTAAAAACCTCTTCTGGATAACATCTAATATAGGGACCACAGCTTATTAAAGCTGAGGCGTACCTGCTCTGCAGACCTATTTATTTATACAAGGAACTACAGTAGTGCCATAGAGTGTTCTATGAGATTACACATTTTTATGCATCGTTACTCTAAATCCTCTGGGGCGTTTTCTGTATCTTACCATGTTCTGTGCCACCCATGTTATTATTGGTGGCAACAAGAAGTTTTCTATCATTGAAAGCCCTAATAAAGATACAGATATTAAGAATGTCTTTCTATTGTAATATAAAGAACTACATGGAACATATTTTTCCTGTAATTGCAGCAGTTTTGCCCTGAAAGTTATATTGTAATATCAGAGGGTTGAAGGGTTTTATATAAGAATCAAAATCTCTGTGCAACTTGATTTTCTTTGTGCTCATTCTTAAGGATACAGCAATCATTGCATTGGGATGTTGGGAATTCTAACTCTTTCAATGCTTTTTAAAATTGGAACAGTTCATCATAGCTGTAGTTATTAGAATAAATCTTTTTAGTCAATACCGTTCTAATGTTAAAATCCATCAGGAAAAGCGCTGGATTTTGGTGTATCATTCTAAAGGTAGAAGTTAAAAATTCAGTTAAAATTGGCTTTGTTTATCTTGTTCAGATGGAGGTGGCTCATGGTTTAATTCAGGGAAATATTTTTGTAGAGATGTAAGAAAAAATGAAAAGGAGAAGGATTTCACTGTCATGTTTGGTGGTTTAGGGCTGTTTTCATTGTTTTTTTCTTTTTATTATTTTTCCTTTCAGTGGCAACTTTTGGAAGCTGCTCAGCAGTTTGGAATGTAAGAGTACCTCCTAGGGAGCTGGATTAGTGGGCAGGTGATGCAGTCATGAGTATTACATATCTCTCCAATTTTTCACATGGATATTACCTTCATGTATAGGGGGTGTGAGTGTGTGCTCTGTACATATATCTTCCAGAAAGTCCAGGCAGCTGCATTTTTGTTGATAATGTATATGAAACAACATCACAGTCAGGTGGTGGGAAAACAGTGCATGAATTTATGAAATACTGTGTAAGTATCCATTTACATGTTAGCTGTGACAACATAAGCCTGAAATTTCTTTTCTTTTCTGTAAAATTATCCTTTTTCCTAAGAATTAACATCTTCACTTTAAAAACTAGACAACAGGATATGTTCAAAACTTGATGACAAAAAAGTATTATAGTCTGCAAGTTAATGAAGGGCAGCCATGTGATGAACACAATTTAGTTCTACTTTTGTCACAGATGTCTTGGGTCTAGAAATTAATGATGTTTCCTACACACCAGTGCAGGCTGTCACTCCTAAGTGTTTCCAGACTCACTGTGTGTGTGTGCTTTAAAACCATGTACATGTAACATGTCTCATGCAGAGGGGACAATGCAATTGTATTTCTAGAATCATGTTCTGCAACATTAATTCTTCATTAACCTTGACTGATAAATAATTTTGTCTTTATTAAATATTTGGTGCTTTTTACTTCTTCCTGTTTAAAATGGTTAAATACTCTCATGAATTTCAATCTTTCTTTATTGATAAAGTGACTTAGAAGAAGCAACAAGTTGTCTTTGATAGGTAGAATCCATCTGTAGCCTGAGAAGGAGGAAAAGTTGAATGGGCTTGAACTGGCTTATGTTCTGCAGCCCAAGACAGAATCCCTGCAGGAAGGCTGAGGTTTCCCTGCCACAGAGAACACTGCTGTTCTCTTACACATGAGCCCAGTGTCCCCCCAGCACTGATGTGAAGGTGAGATTATGAGTGGGTCTTGTGCCCTTCTAGGCACCATTCAGGGCAAGCAGGAAGTGTTTAGCTGGTATGTCCTGTTTTTTTTATTCTTTCACTGGTAAGTGTTATAAAATGACGTAGCCTTTTGTTTATGGATCACATGGAATCAAAGGGAATTTTTCAGTCATCCTTGTCATGCATTGCAGAAAAGCTTATGTGAAGAGTCAAAGCTATGGTATTTCTGTAACATAGGTCAGAAGTTTTCTGTGCCTATGCTTCTGCTATAATCTGTCTCACAGAATAGAGGTTTCTGTGAAACTTCTGTGAGACTTCTGTGTATAAAAACCAACCAGCATGAAGGAGTACTGTGTTTTATAGCTAAAATCATGTTGGAAGAACCACTCTAAGAAGGCTCAGTTAGAAAACAACTTTGGACCTGGAAAGAACTTTATAGGCTTCAAATTGAGCTGTAAGTGTTCATGATCCAAACTATGCAATTCGAGTGCCACTGAAAAAGAGTCATAGATTTTGAGTTCTTAAAGTGGGGTGGGAAAAAAGGTCTAGGTTTCAATGGATGGTTGCTCAGCACCATTTTGAAAATGTAGCTATTACTTTATAGTGTGTTAGGTTATGAGCCTAGAAGATGTGGTGTCCAAAGTCACAAGTCAGTTTCAAAAAGATAATCCCTGAAATGAATTCAAGTCATTAAGTATTGCATGGTCTAAAATTTTGTGAAGACATTTTAATACAATACTGTTCATGCCTTGAGGAAAAAAGTCTTCAGGTATTCTAAAAAAAGCATCAAACATTAAAAAATTTGATAGTTTTAAAAAAATAATTTAACAATAAGAAGTATTTTTCAGAGAATTAACAAAATTATTGCAGTCTACATATAGAGCAAGAACTTGGTAGCCAACCAAGAATGGCACAGTGTACATTTACATGTAGTGTAATTTCTGCTGTACTTTAGTGAAAAAATCTCATTGATGGTTGGCTGCCATAGTTCTTTATGGCAATAAGTTCATTGCATATCTCATTTGAGGAATATAAACCACCTGCACCATTGATAGTCGTGATTTCAAGGATCTTTGTAAAGGAAACATCGAGGTATAGAAGATGTAGGTTTTTTGGAGGCCTTGTAAAATCTGTTTTCTCTTGAGTTTTGTCGTAAATGTGGTGCATTTTAGAAGACCTAAAAGTTCCCTTGCATCATTTCTTCTTTACAAACTTATTCATGCAAAGCCCACTGGTATGAAATGAGTTTGTAACTTGATTCTGAAATTACCATCTACCTACTGTGGAATTGGTAGGAGGCATAGAAGTGGTTTTGTGACCTGCTGTAGTATAAAATTGTAGCAAACAGACTTAGGGGCAGTGCAAAAGTACTGTAAAAATATTTGATTGCTTCTTAAACCCAAATAGGGATGTATAAAAGCAATAATAAACATGTATGCAGCCCTCTAATATGCTTGGTTGTACAATTTTTGACTGGAAAAGCATAAGTGAGTAATTAGATAATTGCTGCCTTGATTGAGCTTAATAGGAAACATTTCAATGAGGCTAAAACTACACAGAGAGGAAGTAGGCTTTTATAAAGGGAAACATTCCTTGTCATGCAACTGTCAGCTTTTGCCCACACGAAGAGATGGATTTAAGTGGATCTGTGCAAAGGAAACAAAAAGAGGGAAAGAAAAAGGGGAGAGAAAAAAAGAAAAGACTGGCATAATTATACTTGTACATAAACAGTGTCTTCTGATACAATTTCTTGATGATTCCAGTTTTGATAACATGTCTTCTATAAACATCTTGGCTGCAACAATTTATGGCATTAAATCCATGGGAGAGGTTAAGTTTCTGCTTTAGAAAGAGATACAGAAAACTTTTCTCATTCTGCATAATTTAATACTTTTTGAGATTATCTTCACCTGCCAACAGCGTATGAGATCTATTTTTTCCATCTGTAAAGCAGGAGTGCCCATGAACTATTCAGGAATTTCTCTGCAGAACTACTTGTGTGTCAGGAGCCAATTTCCTTTTGATGGTGAATGGGTGAATACCTGAGCTGGGACTGCAAGACGGCTGCAGCCAGTTTTGTTATGGACACTTCCATGGACTCCAGCCGTACCTGCTGTCACGGGTGGCAGTGTACCTCATGGGCATTTTGTCCAGGCTAATGCCATCCTGGTGTTCATCCCAACAATTAGGAAAAATGCTTTTTCCATGGCTGGCTGGTATGTTAAAATGAAACTGAACAGATGCTCTCTTGTCTAATATTACGTCCCCTGGCCCGAGGCTGCACGGCTGCTGCTGAGGAAATCACCCACAGCAATTACATAGCTTGTAAGTCCATTACTGCTTCTATGGGCCCAGAAATGCAGCTAGGGCTGGACAGGAGTGGGAGGACTGAGAGACAAGAGGTGAGCAGTTTGCAGGAGGGTGAGAAGTGTGTTTGTGGAGGGCAAGTACTGCTTTTTCCTTGCGGAAAAGGCCTTTCCTTGTTTTGCCTCTTGGGACATGCAGCTGCTCAACAGCCATTTACCACCTAAGAAGGAACATCTATTTCCATCCACCTAGCCTGCTCTTTGTTCATAAATCTACTATAATCCACTGAGTCTCTACATGACATTGCTATAGTTTCAGTAGTTTATATTTAACTGCTATGAATGCTGTCTATGGTAAGGACAGTGCTAATTTTAATGCTCTGATCAGTGACTTGGAAAAGGGCACATGTATGTTGCAAGCAAAGGTGCTGTTCGGGTTGAATTGTCAGTCAGGAGTGCGTGGCTTTTGTTTTGGGAGCTGTGGATAGACTGGGAGAGGTTAAATTATTTGCTAAATGTTGCATCAGTGTCCTAATGTAGCATTAGCAGTCGTTGAGATACTGCTGATTTGTCTTTTGAAAGCAAAGCCTAATAGTGCCACCAAATATTTGTATTTATTAAAGATACTGCAGGAGTCCATGGCTGTGTAGGGTGTTCCCCATTGTGGTTTTTTTGATAAAGGTTGGAGCATTTCAATGCCTAAGTAAGGAATTTCACCTGTCTTAGGACAGACTAGACTTCATCAGTCAGTGTTTTCCAACTTAGTCTTTAACTTTGGGTGTACAAATATAAAGTATTGATATTTCTTTAGTAGGAAGAGATTTATATACGGCAGTTTTCAAAACAGAAAACTTTTGCATATGTCTAAAGAAGAAAAGGATGATTTCCAGTAGGTTTACTTGTATTTGGACACTGGGATGGGGAGAAGAGGATGCTGAGTTCCATTAGGAATGGACTGTTGATTTCAGAGGTGCTTTATATGCCAAAAATGAGAAAGAAGCTAGCATGAGTGTGAGCTCACCAGTGGAGAGAAGATGGTGATAGTTTCCATTTACATGCGCTAAAGCTTAATGTGTTGCATGAAAGATTTATGCAAAGACACTAGCTTTGTTTTTTAATGTGTTTTTCTGCATGCAAAAGTTTACTAAAAATTAAGTTCTTTTTTTGTAGACTAAGAATTAGATAGAATTTGCATATTTTCATACAGTGCAGCCAGTAATTCCCTTGAGTTCCTCGTGGAATTGTTACAATTGCTGCTGAAGCCTGGTGTCAAGTTTGTTTAGCCTAGAAATAGTTGGCCTGAGGTAAAGGACTATTGGAGGTTGTCACATTTGTAGTTATAATTTAGTAATTTATGTTTGCATGAAGTATGACAAATTGACTAATGACTACCCTAAAGAGAGATGCCAGCCTGACATTTCATATGCAGAGGTCTTATGGCAATATCAAGTGGACTGACTCCTCTGCAGGGCAGAAATAACTCTTCTGCTCCATTCTTAAATTTTATATTTTAGTTAGGTAGAATTCCTCATGTAGTCTTTTTTCCCAGAAGCTGCTTTAGCTGGAGTTCTGCATTATGACAGAAGCTTGACATCCTGCCAGAAAAGTTGGAAATGAAGGCAACTTAAAATAAATACTGGTGATATTTCTCTTTCTCTCTCTCTTTCTCCTTCTCTTTTTCTCTCTCTCTCTCTTTTTTAGGAAAGGCATATGTTCTTATCCTAACTTGTCCCAGTAGAGGGTCAATTACAACCAGTTGGCTGCAAGTCCGATCCAAGAAAAATACTGAGTACAGAAACTTCAGCAACAGGTACCAAGGGCCTCTAGTAGAGTCAGTCATTCCCAGTACATAAGAAATGTGAACATAAAGCCTATGGGTAAGATATTTTTAGGCGCTGAGTTTCCCATGATGGTCCAAAATGAATCAATAAATTAAAGCAGACATTTTTGTGTAGTTAGGTATTTTCCTGGATAACTCTTAAATGTTCACAATAGTATGAGATCTTTTATATGAATCGTGAGAATAGAACAATGTCTTATTTAGAAAAATATGCCTTGCCAAATGTTCACGTATGGGCAAATATTCTGTAACTTGTTCTTGTAGGGTCAAGTAAACATTAAACTAGAGAGCTAAATGAAAAACCAAGCATGTATGCATAATAATAATCAGGCAAAGAAAAAATACACAGGTGGTCTGCTTTGCTGATGTCAGTCCTCACATCCTCACACACACTGTGTCTTAGGACCAACTTACACTAATGGAATTCACCTCTGGTGGAATAAGTTACTTCCAAATCAACTGAAGTGTAAAGGTAACAGTGCATTAATGCCTGAGTCCTATCAGATTGACACAGGAGCTTTGCTGCACAGATGAAAGGTGTTGACACCAAGGCCTATGATAGTTTTTAGCAGTATCTTTGGGCAAGTATGTTTAAAGACCAAACAAACTTCAGACTTAAAAGTATTTAATTTATGCCACAGAAATGCTGCAGGAGGAACAGTAAATGTAACTTGTTCTTGTTGGAAACATTTAATTAAGCTGGCTTCTCTTCTATGCGTCAGTATTTACAGAATGAAGAGGGAATATGTGGCTGCTAACACTACTCATGCTGCATGTTGATTAGATTTAGAAATCTAATATTTCTCCTTTAGAGAAAGCAATCACAAATTGGCCCTGAAATGGCCCTGTTCCACCTAATCTCTAAGCAGGAGACTTTTTGGGGCAGCCTTTACATACATTTTTTTTCTATGGTTTATGCCTGTGTGCTTTCAGTATGTATCTCAGTCATTCTTAGGTTCTTGGATGTATGTGATGGACTAACATCTTGATCATTCTGTTATTCAAAGTGTGGAAACAGAACTGCACAACTCTTAGGCACTAAGTGAAGAGCCAAGGCTTCCCAGCCACAGGAATTAATTGTTCAAATCCTCCATAGGCTCTGTAACACATTCCAGCAGATTACATGGACTCATCTGTTTCCAGACTGGTTAAAATATTTGTAATGGAACAGGTCTCTTTATAAAAGATAAAAATGCAGTTTTGGCGCAATAAGAAGTTTTGGGCATGCAGCTAATTTTGATAACTTCGCAGTAATACGAATAGAAACTTTTCCAAGACTTTTCTGAATTAATTTCAAAAATGTGGGCATTTGATATGATAGAATGTTTTATTTCAATGATTTTGTCTGGACTTGTGTGTGTTTGTGTGTGTTTTTTCAATATTTCTATATAACTTATTTATTTCAGCTTGTAACATTACATTTGATATCACAATATGTGTTACTTTTTAAAAATATTTTAATTGGCATGCTAGGAAATTAATTTTTTTAATCTTGGAATCAATACTGCCAGAAGAAAAATTTGACATTCCAGAAAGCAAGATTAATTTAGTAGTCCTGATATTTTTTTTCTCTTGAATTGTTATTCTGTGGAAGTAGTTAAAATGTTGCTTCTCTTATTTTAATTTTTTTCCCTCTCACAAGTATCAATCTTGCAATGTAATGAAAATTCTGATTAGATTAACACAGCAGGAAATTAGCCTAGTCTTTAAAGTTTCTAACACGTTGTTTCTGGTGATACTTTCTGTATCCATTAGAGTCTAGGACTGTGACTAACTAGTTTTCCCTTTTTTTAATGGTTCATTACAACAGGTTTTCATATAAAAATTGCCAATTTGCATTCTCTTGTCATACCAAGTAGATATTATTTAGTTCTAAAAATATTATTTTTATTTATGTATTTAAAAAAGTTATTTACTTTTAAAAAGACATGTAGATGGATCATCAAGTACTGAGGCTTATTGTCAGTCATGCTGACACTTTATAGTCAGTACCCATCCAAGATTTGTAGTTAAAGTCCTAAGACAGAGATTTAGGAAGTCTGTCTTTTGTTTCTAATACTTTCAAAATATTTCTATCTTACCTTAGGCAAAATATTTTTCAGAAGCAAAAGGAATAATTTTTCATTCTCTCAGGATCTTTTCTAATAATCCCTTCATTTATTGTTTATAAGGTATCCTGATGAAGGTTGTTGAAAAGCTGTATCTGAGGACATATCCTTCTCCTTATTGGTTAAATGTTGAATGAAAGGTCTTATCTATTAAGGAAATTACTATTAGGCAAAAATTAAAATACTGAAAATTATCTTAGTTGGGCCTAAGTAGACTTTATTAATATTGAAGATATGCAGATACATCAGTAGAATGAATGCTGCTGTCTTTGAGGATTTTTTTTGTTTAGGCATTGTTTGGGAATATAGTGCTTAGTGAAAAGGAGAAGCCTCTGGTAAGTAAACAAAGAAGTAAGTGACATATCCCCTGACAAAAGAGTGATTTAGTATTTGTCTGAGCTACTTTGTGAAACAATTTTGACTATCAAAATGATTGAAAGGCAATCTGTTAGTTATTTGAAAACCATAAATAATTATTGATATTTACATCTCAATAAAGTGCCCACAGTGAACCTGAGACTCAGTGTGCCTTACATTTTATGGCTGTACTGTACAAATCTGACAAAAACATAAAAAACTGCAAACCGGACAGCTGTAAAAGCACACTGCTGTATTTGAGTTTGGCTGTGAGAAACTAGCATTTATCAAGGGAGCCAAATTGTTAATCAACTCACTTTTGCAGAACAGTAAACTGCTAATTCCAAAATGTTAAAGGCGTCAGACAGGGACAGCCACCACTTTTTTTGAAGAATGCGATCTTGGGGATACTGCAGGACAGTAACATTGAAGTTTAGTGTTCCAAAGAAGGTTAAAATTGAAGCGGGAGTCTAGCCTTGGATGAAGAAATTTTGGATATGGTAGATGTGAATTTGGTAGGTTCAAACCACTTCTTTTGTCTACATCCATTTCATAAGGTTCAGTGTTTTGCAAAGGGCAACAAGACCATAAAATCATAGAATGGTTTGGGTTGAAAAAGATCTTAAAAGCCATCTTGTTCCAAATGCCCGGCCACGGACAAGATCAGCATAAGACTCCTAATATACAATGGTTTTTGTGACTCAGGAGGCCATTTACTACCAAACGAGATGGAGAAAATTACCGGAAGGCCCAACTGGATGTGCTGCAAGGACATGCAGAGTCTATTATGATAGATTATATGCATCCAGTGTTCCCTGTGAATACAGGGGATGAATAGTTGGGGAATTCTCAGTAGCTTTTGATTAGACTATGCTGATCCCGTAAATCTCCAAAAGTACGTATGTGTGTATACATACATAGAAATTTCCTCCTCATGAACTACACTTTGTTATTTTTTTGCCTGCTTAACCGTTCTTATAGTCAAAGATTCATCATAATTTGTAGGCCTTCTTTCAGAGTTTATCCCCAACACTGCCTTTTATGCCCTTCTGCAAAACCGTACAATGGCAGTAGAGGAAATCAACTTTGCTAGCACTCATAAAGGAAGACAAAATTATTATATGCACCAGACTTGTTCGCAGCAGTCTTGAGTTTGGTGGTTCTGGCTGCAAACTGGTATTCTGAATGTGTTCAGCAGGCACACTGTTGTTCACGTGGAAAGACTCTCCAAGTAAATTCCCTACAAAAAATCTATTTTGAAAGCCTACATCTGTAAAGACTTTTTCAAAGTGAAACTTTCAATGTTATGGATGTTATCCCCACTTATAGTTAGGACTCTTAAAAAAGACTTTTATTGAAACCTAAGCTCTTATAACATTCCAAACATTTTGTTAATGGCCTTTTTTGGTGCATAGAAATAAAGCTCATGTTTAGAGTTTTGGACAAGTGAATACATTTTTTTGTATTCTGCAAAAATTATTAGTTTCTTTGTTTCAGCTGGAATTTTCCATGCAGATTTTTTGCTTCAAACTTTGGCCTATAAATTGCATGTTAGACCAAAGTTGCTGTCTTCTTTTCTGAGGGCTAGAAAGAAAACACCATATTTCATGAAAATGCAATTTCTTCAAAATTTCTCTCTTTTTTTTTTCATCTCCTTTGACTGACAGTTTAAGGTAGGAACAAAACTTATAAAACAGGTATAAAGAGAATAAGGGGAAGAATATGGCCATTGTTCCAAGGCAAGGGTGCGTTTCCTGTTCTGAGGTTATTAGAAGAATATCTTTTCCTGTCTTTTACAAAGAAGACAGCCTTCAGTGTCTTCTGATACGACTTCATGTGGTAAAGCTATATCTGTAGGTGAGTCACTTATTTCAAAAAAAGAAAAAGCTGTTTTGTGTAAACAGGGCAGTACCTCTCAGATTTGAGTCCTCTCAGTCCCTAAAATAACAAAATTAATCATTACATCATTTTCTTGTAAAATTAGGAAATATTGTTCCTGTGAATTTGTAGCTGATTGACTTGCAGATAATAATTTGAAGATAATTGGCTTTGCTACGTCAGTAAACAGTTATTTTCAAACTGTTCTTTTTTTAGATTCTTAACTTCCATGTCAGTATTAGCCAGTGGCATCTGATTCCTTCTTTTAAATCCTCATTTCCATCCTTGTTTTGCTAAGCTTCTTACTACCAGCAGCAACTACAAAGAATCTTCAGAAGTAGACAGCCAGAGGAAAAGAGGGAAAAGCTAACTAACATAATATTTATTTCCATGACAGTCTTTGTATTGGAAAATATCAAGAGAAGGTAGTATCTGGCTTACCAAACTTCATCATACTTATCATTAAATCTCTGGCTCAGCTGCTAAGCTAGCAATGCTTCCTGCATGAAGCATGTTTTCAAAAGTTCTGTGCGTCAGAGTTTTCGGGTTTTTGCAATCAAAATTCTTAGCAAGGCTATATGTTTTCATGTTCCAAACTTGGAGAGGGAAAGAGTTATAATACCAGATGTGACTCTTTACAAAGCTAGACACATTCATCAACTGCTCAGTGTGTTGGCTTCTAATTCTGCTTCCTTGTCTATCTCTTGCTTATAGGCCCAAGGAGCATGCTGTTTCACAAACATAAATTCTCATGAATTTAAAGCCCTGGGTATAGTCCAGTATTCTCTACCTCCTTTGGCAGCCTCCAATGATAAAGAACAAAACAGGCAATATGCAGCCAATTTAATTGGAAGTGAATTTATGATACTGCATTTCAGTGCCCTATGTATGGTGAATTTCCTGGCAAAATATTGCTTAGAAATGTGCGGCCTGGGTCTGAGGTCATAAGAGCAGTCAACACCCTTGCATATCTTCTTATTGTACATGCAGGTTGGGTACTATAAAGATACAAATGAGAGCTTCAAAACAGCTGCTATTCTTTCTTTTGATTTATAAGTTAGTGAAGGTAAAAAGTAATGCAGAAAAATAGGATTTCTCCTTAAAAATAATTGGAGAACAGTTTTTTCATTTGTATTGTGTTTTTTTCTGATTTTTAAAGAAGTTAACAAAATCTCTTTTCTGATTGAGACAGCAAAGTATTACAAGAAAGAAAAGAATTAGCATTAATATTTTTTTCTTTTGAATTTCTGCAGCTTGAGACATTTCCATTTGAAACAGCCTTTAAACTGAACATATTGAATATTTACGAGTAGAAAAGTCTCTAAATCTAGCAGCTGTTTAAATCACTTTAGGGGGCTCTAAGTGTGCATTTCTGGTGTTGCAGATTCAACGAGTGTTGTTGCACGATGGCAGCAACAAGCAGGCAACAGCTCTAATGTTCATTCTGGCTGCTCACATTTCCTTCTAAGCATAGACAGCTGCTGCACAGTTTGAGATTCCCAGCTGAGGCCTCTAAGATTAATGACTCAGGGGAAGAACTGACCCTATATAACAGTATTTCTTACAGAAAATAGGGGTATGGAGACAGAATATTGTACAAAAAACTGTGCATATCAACAAAATTTGTCTGAATTGGAATCAACTTGTGTTCCATTTTCAGTGATGCTTCCAGCTTGTAAAACATGTAAGTTATCATTATGCGTTAGTAGATCCCCAGGTGAATGGAAGAAAAAGATGGTCCTTCCTGGAAAATGGTCATTCCTGGACCTGCTTGAAGTTTTGAATCAAAAGTGGAACATATAAAGTTGAAGCAATAAAAACATTAAATGCATGCCAAATGGTGTTTTTTAATATGAATATCTCACTTCATAAATCAGTAGTATTGAAATTTGCAGCATAACATTGATTTATTGCTTTCTTTTTCTGCAGTTTGAAAGAGCAACATTTTTGCTTGTACTTAGGGACTGTCACAAAGACAGCAAACATTTAGAAATCAGTTATTCTGCTCCTCCTGATAACACATACATTTGTCATTTCTAGAATCCTTTGCAGAGAGAGATAGTTTTCCTACAGGATATGCTACAGAATAGAGGCAGTCACTGATAAGATAATGGCAGTAGTTTTATGCAGCTCTAATCCCTTGGAAAAAAAAAAAATTTTGAGATATTTTCTCAGTAAGAATATCTTCTGCAACAAAGCATCATTTTTCTTATCTCTTGTACCCACCTGAGGCAAACCTAATGTATCCTGCAGGTACAACTTCAACCTCACAAGTGAAAGTATTATAAAAATCTAGAAAAGTCATGATACATTTAAATTACAGCAAAAGGCACAGCTGTATGAATTTGTCAGAAAAACAGTTATGATCTTCATAAAGTTTTTTTTAGAGAGATTGTATAATGCACAGGTATATGTAACAAATTGGTAATACAAGACAAAATACTCTTCAGCTGGGGTTGTTCACAGAAATAATGCTGCACATTTTTGTTGTCTGAAAGTTTAAAAAATTATATAAAAAATTACAGAAAACAAAAAATTATTGTGTGCATTTGTTAGGTTCTGTCTTACCCATAATTTCCTAGTAAAATAAAACGTTTAAGCATTAAACTTGCAGATAATTTGAAGACTTGCTTTTGCCTATGAAAAATTTCTAGTTTCAGAAAACACGGATTGGCAAAATTTTGACAGAATACTTTTTAATCACTGAAATGAATTCATTTAGTTGGCAGATTTAGTACTTTCGTGTGTGTGTGGTGTCTCAGAGGATATTAGTAGAAGCTGTTGTTGGGTATTCTTACCTTCTAAGTATATTGCTGGGTCTTGCTGCCTGTAATCAATCCACTAATTTTTGATCTATGAGTGATAACACAACCTTTAAATGCGATTAAGAAAGGATCTTGTATTTTGAGTTATCAGAGGACCAGGCTCTGGATATATAAGTAAGAAATTCTCACTTTCTCACAAATATTTCATGAATATCATGGCCTACTGTAATTCTGATTAATTTTTCTTTTGAGTCACTAGAAGGGGGGAGAAATAGAAAAGAGAGAAAGAGTAAGCTGGAAAAGAAGTGAAAAAGAAACCAGAAGTCATTGGCAGAAAGAAATGTTTGTGTGATAACTCATTATATATACACACTTTTGTTTTATCGTGTAGGTTAGATATACATGTGCCTACATTGTTCTGTCTTCAATTGTTATTTGAAGGACTGGCTCACATATGTGTCTCGTGTTTGATAAACTCACAGACAGCAGCCATCTGAAACATAGGTAAACATATAGCAAAGTGCCAGCATCTCTCATATAGTTGCTTTTGTTCTCAGTTTAGTCTGTCTGGGAATGGAAGCATTCATCATGCAGATCCTTCAGTCTTTTTAGGATCAATCTCTTTCCTGGAGTAATATGTGATACCTTCAATATTTTGTATTTTTTTCAGTATGGTGGTGAAAGAGAAGAATTTTGCTAATTTGCACTAGAAGGCTCCCAGAAAATGTTAGAAAGTGTTCAGTCTAGTGGCGAGGGGGAAGGGGGGATGTGGAGAAAGAAGAGAGAGAACCAACCCAATCCTCTTTTTTGCATCTCAACAATCATGCCTTGAAACAGGCTCATAAATCTGCAGTCTGAGATGACCAGAGTTTCTTACCCTGTTCAAGCAGAAGAATAGCTAAATTACTGACTCTCTGGATTGTCAAATTAAGCAATCCTTGTGGCTGCAATTTCAAAATAAAAAGGGGGGGAAGTCTTGTTTACTTGTTTAACCAGGTACTTATCCACAGTATAGTTGCAATACCTTAAAGGATCCATCAGTGGTGCGCAGTAAGAAGTGCAGCAGCAGGCAGAGTCCTTATCTCTGAAAACCTTCAGTAAACTTCTGTGGATTCTTTCTGGAAATGTCTCTGTGCAAGCTGCATTTCCATCCAAGCACTAACATTTATCTACTCCACAAGTTGAAATCTACCAGGTGTTCAGTCTTAGAAAATCTTCTCTCATTCTAGGTTGGTCAGGAATAAATTATTACAGTGTACAGATCATGACTCATCAGCCTGCCCATAACAAAGATAAAAAAATTGTTATCTCTTCCCTAAAATTATAGTGAACAGGTGGTAGGTCAAAAATGTTAATGTCCACCCTGGTCCTCCACAGTTCCAGGAAAGAAACAGGTCTATTCATAGATGCATTGACAAGCACGTTATGATACCAAGAAGAAATTTGAAGAATATGCTGCTCTAACAAAACCTACTTCCCTTAACAGGCTTCTGTCTGCAAAGAAATTACACAGCACAATTTCAAGGGCAACTTGAAATGCCAGGTTATATCCTGTACATATAATATCTATGCAGTGCTATATGAGTTAACTTTCTTAGTAAGCTTCTAAAATGTGAGGTCATAAGGTCGAGAGATGCACTATTTCCTTGGTGTCTCCACTGAAGTAAAATTTTATGGTTTGTTATGTAGTTTGTTACATCAGATTTTTTTAAATGATGCTTGTCATCCACTCTCTTGATTTTTGCAGAATTTTGTCATAGTGTATAATTTTTTCACTAAAATCACATGCTGTATAAATCAATCAGTCCTATGTAATGTTCTAACATAAGCATACTTTAAAATTCAGGCAAACTAACTGTCAAAATTTTCAACTATCTAGAGTGTTTTTTGATATGACATATATTATTAAGCTAGTCTCATTGCTGATAATATATTTTGCATTCATCTCTAACAATGTTATAGGATGGATAAATGTGCCTCTTTTAAGTCTCCCAGGATACACATAAGATCTTCAATGTGCCTTGTGTTCTTTCTGTTCATCTCCTATAGCATTTGGATGGCACCATAACATCTTGGTGATTGTACTGTACTTGTTGAAAGATTTCTCAGAATACATAAAAGATTTAGTATAAATTGATGAAGATTTCACCATTTTGAAATAAAAACAGTTTTGGAAATGTAGAAAGCATGTAATTTCTCTACCCATAATGAGAAATACACTGCTGTGGTTTTGTTGTGCTAGGTGGGATATAAGCCTGTAGAAAGGGAGAGGAAAGAGTAAGTCATTCCTGTGTCTCTCCGTGCAGGTTCTTTAGCACATTCTTTGTGCTGTTTGGCTTTACTATACACGCAGAGTGCCTTGCCTGACATAGGTCCAATGGATGAGAAATCTGGCTTCCTCCTGCTGAGTAACGAAAGGAAAAGACAACCAGTGAGTGGTTATACATATGTATACATATGGAGGTTATGCCACACAACGGGGTGCCTGTCTCTGACCTAGTCTTAGACGTGCTTGAATTGCTCCAGCGCTTTCTCTCCTCCTCTCTTGGCTTTCCTGTGCTTCACTACTGGTGGTCTTCTGTATTCCATGCAGATGTTTTCCCCATGTTATTTCATGGCTATTTTTCAAGTGGTTTCTTAGGAGAAGGGATGGAGAGTCCACTCATGGGAACATCTGCTCTAACAATTTTTCAAAGCAAACAGCAGATGGCATTGCTGCTTCCTTTTGATCTTGCAAGAAAAATCCTGTGCCAATTGTGTTACTTTAAGTTTCAGGCTGCGTGGTAATGGCCTACGTGAGCATTTGCTTCTCCCTTTTCTCTCAACAGTAGCACTACTTGCAGATGTTTACTCTGCAACTTTCTATTTAGCTTTTTTTTCTTTTTGTGACCCTGACTCCTACTAGGTGTCATGTTTATTGTTTTTTCTCTCCTCTCCTCGTAGAACTTTATAATTAATGCCATATCATTGTTATCAATTCTCTTTATGGATATGCAAATGGTGGGGAAATAGAAGATTTGTCATATTCTTCAACTTTTATTTCTCTGTAGTTCTTCCTCTGTGTATAATGAGTTGGGAGCTCTATACATCTTGTTTGCTCTTTTTTTGTAAGAAAGCTATATTTCTTAAGGCAATTTATTAGTTTCTAAATAGAGCTCTTCCTTTTTATGTAAATTTTGACATTCTGACAATGTCAAAATGCACACAAGTATGTAGGAAATTTGAAATGTTTAAGGAAATTTTTAGACACTTTTTTGGTCACTTCATTAATTGAGTTTTTATCTGAACGTCCTTTCCAACACATAGTTTCATGTTTGATCATCCTGATAATTTATATGGCTTCTTTAGGTGCTTTGTGGTCAAATCTTACTGTACTGAGGGACCATGTTGCTCTTTTTAATAGGTAATAATATGAGAAATTAAATTTGCATGCAGGAGGTAAAAATAAGACATAAAAAGCAGTTTATAGTGAAGGGGAGCTGCAAACTTTGTGTGATAAGGCTAAGACTGTAAACAGAGGGGCATAGTAAGAGATGCAGGAGGAGTCTCTGGGGACAGTTCAAGAATTTACTGTCATCCTGATGTGGAATTCAGGAATGTCACTTCCCTTAAAAAGCCTGGAAGATTAAGGTGGAGCCTTTGAGCACACTCTCAGTTCAGAGTTGTAAGGCTGTTAATGGAAAGTAGAGCATGCATAATTTTATCTTGTTTCTATATTATGCTAAATTGCATTTGGTCACTTCAGATGGAGGCCAATGTGACTCCTATATTGAAAACTGTAGGGCATTTGCATAGGCTCCTATTTTCAGCTCTCCTAAATTCACTGTTTCATTGCATCTGATCCTTCAACCTCCACTTATATGTGCTCTACTGCCATAATTTTTATTATATTTCTGTTTAAACATGAATTTTCTGAAGCAGTGCATGCAAATTATTATCTTACAAAGATTCCGTGTCCATGTTTTAAAATCTTCTTTAATATATAGTTTTATAAATATATCAGTAATGTTCATTTTTGTTCCATATATTTAATTGATTGTTGATTGCTGTGTATTCTTTAGAATGTTGAGGCTAATTCATCAAGGTGAAGGGGTGAGGGAGTGGTTGTTTTCAAATATTAGTTTTAAACCTTCTGCAAAAGAAAGGATCTATTTATGTAATAAAATGCAGAAGTCATTGGCCTTGAGTGTTCTGTCTTCTTTAGTGGAACTTGGCTTTATGTATTTAACATCACATATAGCTTAAAATTCTAATTGAAAATGAGAAATAAGAAAAGAAAAACATTTTCTGCACACAGTTGTAAATGGGTTTGGTATCTTTCTAGTCTCCAGAAATCATTAACTTCATTATTTTATACTAGATTGATTTCCCTAATTGAAAAAAGATTTACAGAGGGGCGTGAACTGGATAACCTTTTTGCCTTACTTAACTGAGTAATAAACAAAATTTAAAAATAAGTCTGGTATCAAAAAGAATATGTCATTTTGTCCACATCCTGAAACTGTTGGGAAATCGGCAGGTATCAACAAAGGAAACTTGTGTTATCCATGTAAAAATTGCTCTGGATGAACTCTTCAGAAATATGCTAATTTATATACATGTATTTTTATTTGATGCCATCAAAAATAGGTTCATGCTAGCAAAATCAATTGGCTCCATCAGTTAAAAAACTAATTTAAAATTGGTTTACAGCCTTCAGTACACAGTTTTTATATGTCAGGACCTTTCATTTTTATTGGACAAAGAGGTCTTGCAACTTGTTGTGGAATATTTGGCTACTGTCTGGCAGTACTGAAATGGTCTTTGCAGAGAGCCTTTCTATGGTTTTTTGCTATTGGTACAATTGAAAAAAGTTGTGGTTACTGTATCCACTTAATGGCATGGCTGATGTGAGGAGAAATTGTCAGTACACTTACATTGGAGTTTTGTTTGTTTACTTTTAAATACTGATCTAGCATTTACTGCTGAAGAAATTATTTCACTCACAGCTTTGCATTCCTCCCTTGCTGGCACCATCATGCCTGGAACAAGGAGGATTTGTGTGAATTCACTCCAGACTTACATCAGAGGAGCCCATTAAAATTACTCTGGCCAGAAAACCAGAAGGACTAAACTAGTGCGTGGAACTAAAGGTATCACAGTGGCTCAAAGGTTTATAATAATATTGTTTATTATTTATATTATGATAGCTTTTAGAGCTCTTGTGACAAGTTTGTGTTAGCCAAGAGTTGTAGACTCTTATGCTATTAGTTGATCCTAACCAAAAGGGAATTAACTTATTTCTGCCAGCTAAAAGCAAGATCTGCTTCTCAGACCAGTCCTCAAAATGCTATTTGCAGCTTGATAAGAAGCAAATGTAAATCCTGAAGTTCCCATACTACACTAAATTCAAGTAATACTGGAGGGCTTGGCTTTGTTCTATCTCTAGAATCTCCGTATGTCAAATTTACCTCGTTTCACTCTGAATACTAGACTTATTTAAAAAGATAAAGAAAAAAACCCCAGGGTTTAAGCAAAAGAGGGGTGGTTATATTTTCAACTTTAAAATTATAATCCAAGTTGCAAAACAGAGAGTAATATACAATGTGTTTCTACTTGCCAGTGTCTGTCTAGCTTCTGCTTATGATTTTTCTGAAGTGTCTTAACTGAAGGAGCCAGAGATTTGATTGAGTGGTGTTCTGTCTTTTAGTATTGTCATTTAAAACTGAACTTGCTTTTTTAATTTAAATTTCACTTGCCAACAACAGCATGAACTACTCAATAGCACTTCACCCGTTGAATGTGATTTCAAAATTGATTTTCAAAAGTAATCGCTTTTCTCTTCCAAATTAGGATTGTTTCATTCCAGTGAACTGTCTAATCTGAGTTCATACATTCTCTCTTTTCCCATTCATTTCTCCATTGAAGATGGAAACTGTTCTTCAGTTATTTTCCTTCCTTGTTATATTCTCTTTATGATTCTTTGATGAGAAAGGAAATTCAAGTATCCATAGCTCAAAGCCTGACTGTGACTTTGTCTTTTTTGGTCAGGTTTTTGTCTACTCTACAGTGGTGGCAATTTAATCTCTTTTCTGATGATCCAGGCAAATTTCCAAGAAAGGCAAATATTCTTCTGCTACCCCACCAACTTGTGGTTTGAGGACAGACAAACTTGGAATGAATATTCTTTCTACCATTATGTGATCCCTACCATGTTTTATTCATCTGGGGAACGAAGAGGACATTTACATTCCATTTAATATGTGCAAGTGTAAAGGGCAAGTGGTAATCTTGCCATAGTATTTAATGTTTCTATTTTTGGTGTTTAACACAACCTAACCTTGAACATTAACAGTGTAGCTGTAGCTCCAACACTAACATAAGCATGCCAAGCATTTATATCAGGCTAGATTAGTCACCACTGTTGAAGCTAAATGAAACTTTTATTCTCTAACTAGTCCATTTGAAAAGCTAATGAGAATTCAGAGGTTCAAGAAAATGGGAAAAGTGACTAACATCCTGATTTTCAAAATTTATAGAAAAGAAATGGACCTTCTTAAAAATCTCTCTTCTCTCATTTTGTTATGGTTTATTCATTCTAGAAGGATGGACTGTGGCACTGTGAAAGGTATGTTCTTAAATATAGGAGTATTATGGCATGCATGGAACCCATAGCAGATGGATAATGGGAGGGGAAGACAGGAAGGGAACATATGAGCAGCACTGGGAAAAATGAGAGGAGGAGGGCTCCAAAGAAATCAGATAAGGAGAGGCAAGAAGAAAGGTGACACCTGATGTCAACAAGGACAGGAGGGGACAATGACAGGATTTGTTTGAAGGAGAGTGGTATAATGTCTTCAGTTTCACAAACTCTGGTGAGAAGGAAAGGTTTAAGGAGGAAGTGAAGCAGAACAAGTAATTTGCTGGCACTGAGTTTGCAGGCATTGGAACGAAAAATGCAGGAGTGCATTTGATTAGCAGATCTTGAGTAAATAACTAATATAAGGCTTAATTAATTGTTGTGTTAGGGTGTTCTATCCTGCCATTCTCTATAATTGCATATTAATATTTATTTTCACCACTTTAGTGAAAACATCAGATTTAAACTGTTATGTGTTTAAGGCTTAATGAATAAGATGTAGAGCATGGTATCATGATAGAGTGCTAATTACTGTGTCAGCAATCTAACATTTTATTTGTCTTGCGTTCTGTAATAGTGCACATGCATGTTGTGTGATGCCATCCACTAAAATAGCCTCTGTTTCAGAGGGAGAAAAGTTTCTCTATTAGTAAATGTAATGGCATCAGGTCTCTCTGCTGGTGTTGTATGGAAAAGACAACATCCCTGAAAGCTTTACATTCTCACATTGTTGGAGCTTCTAAGTTTTGTCAGGTGCTGGTGACTTGGACCTAACACTGAGTTGTAACTCAGGAGACAAAACAGTTGGAAAACTTGGAGAAAGGCACTAAGGGTCAGCGAAATTTACTGTGGGCAGCTGCTGCTTCAAAGCAACTTGCTATGCAGAAGCCTATTAAGTAGTAGTAGGTTACTTTCCTGCTGTTTCCCCAGCATGATGAATGACATTCTGAAAAGTGAAAGGACTTCCTGTGCCACAGAGGTTTTCCCTGTGACTTCTTACTCAGACCCAGTTGCTTTCAAGACACTGAATGTACTTCCATCTAAATGTTGTTTTGGATCTCTGTAACTGAAGGGCACATGATGCTAGAACAAGTGTGTTTTCATCTGTAACAGGTACTTTAATTCCATTGTTTACAGATTGTCCTATTTATTTTCTAAACCATCCTTTACAACTCAAAACAGCAATACATTTTTACTAGGAAATATGTTCGAGCTGCAGAGTTCAGTATGGGATTTTTTTCCCCAAAGTTTTGGTGTGATTTAACTCGGAAACTTAACTTCTTAATGTAATGAGGCAACAGTTCTGAATTTACAGTATGCATGTGTAAAAGTCTGTGTTTGCACACATTCTTGTATGTAATTCTGTCCTATTAAATCAGAGTGCACTTGAATGTAGGGTAGGGTCAAGTCCTTGCTTTGTAATAACAGTGGATTTTAGTAAGATAAGAACTTCTAAAAAGCATATGAAACCAGGAAATCAGTTAAGATAATACATGCTATGAGCCAAAGTACTTGATGACCCTACTTAAGATGATTATCTTCCCTTCCATACTTAAATGGGAAGTGTAAATATTGATGTATCATTAGAAACATTGTAATGGTGTAGGTTTGGGATCTTTAATTTTCACTGTATCACAGGAAACAGAACATATAGCTAAAAGACAAAAATTATCTCAATTGAACTTTAATCATTAAATCCAAATATGTTTGAAGATATGTGTAATATATATGAATATGTATTACGGTGTAATACATCCTTTTGCATGCTAAATGCTTCAAGATATAAACTGTGGCCAAGTCTTCCACAGAAGATTTTGCTGGAATCATTTAGGAATGTGAAGAAAGAAGGCTCATGTATTCCTGCTGTGTGTCTCTCTTGTTGCCTTTTGTCACTCCCCTTTATAACTTTTTCAATCTTTTGCCAATCATAACCAGATCTAACAGAGGGTTGGAAGCCTCAGAACTGTTCAGCTTCAATAAAAAATTATGTGAGAAAAGATGAGATAAGAATGCATCCACTGTCTCAGAGCAAATGTCCAGTGAGCTCCCTCTGACAACAACCATGAGTAAATGGTTAGGAATGCTTCTTCTAGTATCTTTTCCTTGCTTCTGGTCATCACAAAATGGCTTCTGCATCCCATTTTTGTCAATCAATTTACTCTTATTTACTTGCTGACTAGTGATGTTTGAGGCAATAGTCCTGTGAGATATAATTTCCCTCTCTGAAATCCACATTGACTCTTTCTTTTCTAGAATTAGTGGCATATGGGCAAATATGATATGGTTTACTATTTGTTTCTAGGGTTGTGCCACGTACAGGAGTTAGACTTTTGGGTGGCTTTCCCCCCAGTTCTGCATATCTGCCCTCTAGTCCCTGTATAGGAACTTGCTTGCTGTTTCTCGGTATCATTCCTTCAGCTTCTCCAGGTATTTTTCCAGTACAAAATTGGCAGGAAGAAAAATTGCCTTTTGTGTTCCCCTTTCCTCCTTGTGTTAGTGCATCTCTTTGGAGAGCCACACTGGTGAGAGCAGAAACTTCTAAATCTGAAATCCCAGGGTCACAAAACATCCTTTTGTTCAGCACTACTTTGTTGTTTCCTTTTTAAGTTTTTCCTGGGTTTCTTGCTGTTTCTTTAATTGGTGGGCAAACTTACACAATCAAACATCTCTGCCCACGTTTATTTTTATGTGCTGATCTCTAGGGTGAGGACTGATTTTATTTCACCTGCCTCATTACTTAAAAGAACTTAATGATTCCATTTACATTTACTGGGAGTAAATAGTGACTGTTATAAGAATCTCCTGCATTAGCATCTATGTCAACCCATAAAATGAGTAGAACTGAGGTTTAGACCAAAATGTATTTTGTGTTCAGTTATTCTGCTTTGAGATAGTTTTACTCGTGTTTACTTGTGGTTCTCCACTGTAAAGAATTGAAAAACTGCGTGGCACTGCACCTGTGTATCCTCCAATGCTCTTTCTTGAAAATTAGCCAAGTTACTTAAACAATTTAGAGAGTGTCATATCCTACCATATACGTATACCCTACTAGTACTTGGTCAGCCACAGCTGACCAGCAAGTAACTTATTGGATTTCAGAGGGAGTCAAAAGAAGTGTGTACAAATAATGTAATATAGCTGGATTTTAAGAGGCTTTCAAGGAGGGTCCTCATCAAAAGTTGCTGAATAAACTCGCAGAAAATAAGGAAAAAAATATTTGTATTGGATAGGCAGCTGAAGAAAATGAAACATAAAATAAGAATACATGGTCAGTTTTCACAGTAAATGGAGGTCACCTGTTAGTCTTCTCGAAAGAAGGGAGGGATAAGGAAGTGACCATCTGTCAGTGATACTGTTATAGAAAAATATTAAAACAAGGAACAAATACAGACAACAGGAAAAAGAGATTACAAAGTCCATTTCATGGCTTTGGAAAGAATGTTAGATAAAGTCAGTGTAGGTTACTGTCAGTTATTAGGCAGAGAAGGTGAGGTATCCCATATGAAAAGACAGATTTTTGAGATATCTCATCACTCAGTAGTAATATCTTGGACTTATAATACTTCTAAAGAGAAGTAAAAATATTTGTCCTAGATTCCTTTAGTAAAAGCTGCAAATAGAAATAGTAGTCCTGCAAAAACATTAGCTCAGTATCAATCAAAAGAAAACCAATTCAATATTAGTAATTACTTGCAAGGGAACATAGAACAAAATAGCAAAATTTATGTTTCTTTGTACAGCTGTTGTATTACTGTGTTTTGAAGACCATATGAGGTTACAGTCCCCCTCTGCCCCTATAAAGACATGTTAGAACTTGGCAACATTCTGGGCATGGTGGCAAGGCTCACCATGAAGGGGTGAATATCTCATCATGAGGTATTCATACAGGGGACATATAAACAAGTCAGACTTTTGGTTGTGTAAAGAAATCCTGAGGAATATTAAATATAGAATGAACCACCTCTGGTGTGGGGAATTCCTCAGCTGTAAATTAGTGAAATCTGTTGTGGTAGGGAAGGGTAGCACTCTGCTCGCTGTTATTAACCTCTCTGCTGTCAGGTACTGGGCTAGATGGAATTTTAATCTGGCCCACTGCAGCCATTCTTATGATCATATGGGTTAACTACCTGAATTAGCCTACACTGTGGTCAGTAGAAAAGAGTGGCAAACGTTGTCCTCAGCCTTATTTCATGCACAGATCCTCAGCAAGTTCGTTGCTTTTAATGTAGCATGTGCAGTTGCAGACTAAGCCTGTATATAACTGAATGTAAAATACAGTGTGTAAATGGTTTGAAATTCTTGCAGTCATTCTTTAAAACATACACTGAAACTCAAGAGGTCAAACAGTGCTTAAATTGGGTGGATATCCAGATAATTTATGACATGGAAAGCTCAGGGGCCTAAACAATGTTTCTTTTTCTGGTGACATGATAATACAGCCATTTACATATCATTTCTGAAAACACAGATGTATTTCCTATGTAAAAGTGCTTTTAAGAAAAATATTCTTTTTCACCCACCACCTTTATTTCTTTTCCTGCTTTTTTATAAGAGCAGGAATAGCAATTGTTCGTGATTTTTTGTATTCATCTTCCATGCTCAGGAGACAAAAGAAGCAGAATTCTGGCCAAATGTATAGATTCGCAACACTGGTAAATGTAGTTGATAAAATGTAATCTTTAAAGAATACTGGTTGTGTGGTCACATGTGCTGAATCATTTTTAGATCTAACACCTAAACTCCATTCTAATGCTGGCTTCATGCCAGCATTCATGGTTCATGGAAGCATCCACAGGACGACTTATGCATTCCCAGATGTGGTTTGTGTGTCTTCCTATTCATAGAGGCTTGCTGCCTTCCAAATTAGTAGAAAATCTGCAACACATATGCTTCCAGAGACTGTCTCAAAATATGATGATTTAATACAACATTCCTTTCTGATTAGGAAAACTGCTTTCAATGAACTATCTGCTTAAAGATTTTTATCAGACATTTAAACTACTGATTCTGCTTTTAAATGATGCTTTCCTTGGCTGTATATTATCTCATTCTGACATCTCATACAAGGAGATTAGTTTCCAGCTTGTAGAACACTGATTTAAAAGCATTCCCCCTTTCATATTAAGCAGAGAGAACAGCTCATAAATTAGCACTTACTTTGTACTGTTATCAGTGTTCTCAGTGCCTCGAAGCGTTTGAGCTGCCTCGATGCACATTAACCATAATAATTGTCAGTCAGGCACACAGACATAAAGGATATCTGATGATCAGTATTTCTTACAGTGTGACTACACAGAAGGTATTATGGTCCCAGCACACAAAACAAAAGTGTGAGATAATGCAGGTAGAAACATGAGACAAAAGAATTGATTCAATGAACTTTAATTTTACAGTATAGATGGTGATTTTTTTCGATGGTGATCCCAGGGTTCTGGGCCTTCAGTGGTAAGGGTTTTCTCCTTATTCTCTTCCCATTTGAAAATATCCTCTGTTTTACCATTTTCTATCCAGAGAACCTGATCTCCAACAGTGTAAAACCCAGACCTTTTTCTCCCTTGATTCACAGCAAATATTAGGTGTAAAATTGGCTTTATAGGTAAAGCTCTTGATTTGTTTTTATTACCATGTTCCACAAAACCTTCAGAGTAGTTTTCAAATACAGGCTCCCAGAGATCACATTATAATAATTTGGTTTGAAGATTACTGGTTGAAAGAGCTACTGAGATGGAAAATGAAAAAAAATGAGTTTTTGAAATTTAATATGAGATCCGTCCATGAAATTAAAACCTTTGATAGAATTTCAAAAATCTTTAGTTATAGAATCCTTATTTTTTTCTTCCCTAGTGAAGGAGAGGGGGGAGAATCTTTCCACAGACATTTTGGGGTTTTACTAGTTAGGTTCTTCTTCAATTTTCCTATTCATTGCTGTTCACAACTTTCTTCCCAAACTCACTGAGATTTTCACACATAGAAGATTTCTGAGAAATTGCTGCTGCAATATAATGCCTAATTACTAACAAATATGCAGGAATTTCAGCCGCACCAGGGAGAGAATTTAAGATGATTCACCCTTGGATTAACACCAGCCCCTTCAATGTGATGCGTTTCAGTCACTTATATTAATTTCTCAGCCAGTTTTGTAGAAATGCTAGAAGCTAGCCCAGCATGTGAGTAATATGATACACAACTCTTCTAGTATAAATGATAGCTAAGCTGTAGAGTTGGTGAAGAAATTATTTGCTAGTGTAACCTAATACTCCGGTCCAATTTGATGTTGCTAGAAGCTGAAAGGAGACACAAATGCAAGATGTAAATTTCTGTTTAATGCAGTGTTTGATAGCCACAGATGGCTACACTTGTAGGCCAAGACAAGTAAAAAATGATAACTTTATGGACTGGAGTTATTTTGCAAGGTTTTCACTGCCTAGGAAAAAAAAATGTAGGTCACAGCAAAAAAATGAAGTGGGAAGCATGGAAGAGATGCACAAATTATTTGAATCAAATACAAAATTTAGCTGATTTCAGATCTAATGCTTTATGGAATCTAAGTCTGTTTTAATGAAGGTTGTCACCATATACATTCTGACTTCCCTGCAATTTTCTCTTTATAGCCAAACATCTCGATTCATCAAATGATTTAACACTTTTTTTTCTTTTAAAAGTAACTCTGTAACTACAGGACTTAACTTTATTTGTTAATTCCCAACATCCTCAGAAGATTATTCATTTTTGCTCCTTGAATGAAATTATCTGAGTTACCAGTGGTGATTTCCCTGTTACTGGTCTTTTTTGAATGGCTGGATTCAAAAAAAGCCAAAAAAGTCTCTTTAGCATTTGCCACCTTACTTTCTAGATTTGGAAGTTCTTTGGGTTTTTCAAGTTCCCTAGAGTAAAATGAGAGCAGGAAAACTCTCCTATCCCTCCTGCTTGTAGTGAGATCCTCAGGGGACTCTAAGACTGGAGCTCTGTGAATTACATCCTTGTACACATATGGAAGGAGTCCTTAGGCTGCCTTCATTTATTCATTAGTGATTAAAGGGATAAGTGTTTTAATGTAAAGGTGTTAGGAATTCAAGAGATGACCAAATGCTTGAATCTGTAAGTGAACAAAGAAATACTGGCTCCTTTCCAAACCTTCTGAATCAGCCTGCAGGGGTTCATTTTGTGAACTGAGCCCTGCAGGATTCACACAGCTGTAGAGAGAAACCTAACACCTAGTCCAAGTGAGACAAATCCAGGATCCAGAAAATAATTCCTAAACCTCAAAAGACATAAAACTTGCTTTGTGAAAGTCTTGTTTTTGCTTTCTAATTTTTATGCAATTTATCCATTTATTGTCTATGTCCATTTATTGCCTGTGTCCTTACTAACAGTAAGTAACTATTCTTTACTTCAGGACAAATCATTAAACCCCCAGTGAAGTTTTCTTCAGGCAAACTATTGTTGAAGTCTCTAGAAGGCAGAACTTTGCTCCAGTAAAATCTGAATGACGATCTTATGTTATGACCTTAAATGACTTTTATTGACTTTTAATAAAGTACTTAAATGAAATCAATAAAGCTCTGAACTAAGTCACCATTCATTTTTTCAGAATTCTGCTTTCTTCGTAACAAAAGACTTTTAGGTTGCAAAGTAAAGACTAAAGAAATTGTAGATGGCTAAAGTGTGGCAGAGTGGCTTATTGAATTAGTGATGTAGGGGAAAACATAAATAGATCTAGCTAGATTACAGAAAATCAGGCATACTTAATTGATGCACTTGGAGGATTTATTTTTTATGTTGTATATGCAAAGAGGAAGTTGAGAAGTACAGTTTTTGCTTCTGGAAGACAGATGTATATACTGAAATATATAGTTTCTCAGGAATATTGTAAAGTCTTTAATTAATAATTCTTGTGCTTCCCTGTATTTATGGAGTAGACAGAATTCAAGAGGATAGTTCTGAAAATAATTCATCTGCATATATGTGCTGTTTGAAGTGGAAGTGTAAATGAAATACAGCCTTTTTTACTTTGAAACCCCATTGCCTGTTTTACCTAGACATTTGTTAGCTGCATTAGTAACTAAATAAGGGGTAGCATGTTGCTACTGTGGTGTGTTATAGCTCTCTCTAAGATCCTAAGTATAAACTGAATATCAATTAAAGGAGTACAAATTAGGAAAGCACTATTTTGACATAGAGTTCTCTGATGAAACAACTACTGCATGTCTTGCCTTGCTTAGCTCTACTTCTTTTTTTAAAGCATGTATCCTAGTGACACAGGATCCACAAGCACTTAGAAAATTTCTAAGGGCTAGCAATCATTATGTTAAGTATTTTATTTTCAGTCTTAATTTATCTAAGTTTGGTTTCCATTCTTTTGTCTTCTTATAGCTCTATCCACCATGAAAATGAGTCCTCTATTATCTAACATCATCCCATACGTACATGTGAAACAGAGCAAAGTTCCAACATCCCATTGGAAATTATGTGTAGTGCTATAAGTATTTTAACTCACTTTCTCATACTGTTAGTAAAAACCTTTTTGCTTACTTTACTTTAATTTAGAACATCTCATAGGTGGACATTGTTGCTAACAATTTTTCAACAAATTTCATGCAACTAAATCTCTGTATGTGTCACTGTGTTCTAGCAAAATAAATGAGACACATACTGTGCAGTTTCACCAGACCTGGAGCAGACATGGAAAAGATATAAATGTGTCAGTATTATGGGAGGGAAAATACATAAATGCACATGGTGACTCTCTTAAGTCTTGGGCTCAGTGTGATACTAATTCATTTTGGTGACATTTGGAAAACTTCTCCCAACATTAATAATAAGTTTATAGTGGGGGGTAATTCTGACAGACACAGTGTTGAAATAAAAACTTGAAAGAATGTCCATCAGGTTTTACAGGTGCATAGAACATGTATTTGCAGTTGATTGATGATCTTTTTGTTAAAGGTTGACATAATGCTGAATGGAATGTTTTGTTTATATATGGTGGTCTAGTTTATTGACCAGTACCAAAATGTATGACCAATTTGGGACTTCATACAGTGTCTCTTTTTCTTCTTATTTTTTTCTTTTCCCTGGAAGAAATTTCTGTATTTGTCTTCTCATATGATTATGAGGATATGGATGCCCTTTGATTATTTTATAAATATTCTTTTCATGAAATAATTGTTCCTTTAAATGTTATTCACTTGAACTGAAAATTTCAATGGACAACCCAGAATTTTAAGCAATATTTAGGAAAAGGATTCAGGAATCAACCTTCTGCCCAAATGTTATAGAAATTAGTTTTTTTCTGAAAATGACAGTAACGATTGGCAGGTAATTTGAATAGATCTGTCTTTTGTTTGACTATTTCTTTTTAAAATCACTTAAAGAAAGAAGTCTGAAAAAAATAGATCCGAAGATGTCTGTCCCCCATGGTTGTAAATGGAAGAACTGAGAAGATGGTGCCAGTATTTAATGAAGTTGATTTGTTTCTTCTATATGATCAAATCAGTGGAAGAAGGGTTGTCTTTAACCTCACTTCCCCTTCAAAATCTATAGACTAAAACGAACTCTCAACTGCAGCAGCTAATTATATAAATACTGAATTGGTTTTGAAATTATGAAGTGTTGTACACTCAAAGCTGTTCTTTATATTTGTGTAAAACTTAAACTTTCATCTTAACTACAACATGTACGTTGTTCTTACTTGTAGTAAATGTGAAATGAGAACCTTTTCGGTTCTTCATTCAGTTTTGTTTGCTAAAGTTGGAATCTCTAGATACCTTTCAGTCAAAACTGACATTGACTCTGAAAGTTGGGTGTTTAAAAGTTTAAACAAAACTGATTAAAGGATCCTTAGCTATGATTTTTTCTTCCTTGAGTCTGCACATTTGTATTTGTGTTTATTCCGGAAATTAAAAGTTATATCAGTATATTGGAAATGTCATGCAGTTTTTTGGTGTGCTTTCATGTTCCTTGTCTCAAAATATGATGATCTGGATCACTGTAA
Source organism: Zonotrichia albicollis (assembly GCF_047830755.1). Lineage (NCBI taxonomy): Eukaryota > Metazoa > Chordata > Aves > Passeriformes > Passerellidae > Zonotrichia > Zonotrichia albicollis. The sequence goes on from NC_133824.1 coordinate 17,843,520, forward strand.
ACTCAGTGTACTTCTCCTGACAGAGAATTGACTAGGACAAAAAGGAAGATGTTTGTTAAAAACATTCCCCTTCATTAGCTGTGCCGACAAAACATAGAATCAAAAACTGTTCTTCCTGCCCTGGATCATCGAAGAGTAGGGAATGAGATGTGGTCAGGGAAATTACCTGGTTATAATGCAACCAAGTCTGAAGAAAATGTAACAAAAAATGTTGAAAAATAAGTAACTAAAAGACCTGCATGTATCTAGGTTTCAGATACAACAGTATGTCAGTTAATCTAGAACCAATGACAAGTTGGACTCGATGAACCTTGCAGGTCCCTTCCAGTTCAGCATATTCTATGATAGGCTCGAGTTCTCTCATTCTTCATAAATGCAGAATATTTTATACATTTCTTGTTTTTCACCACACCTTAGGAAAACAAAGTTAGGGAGGTTAATAGCAACAAGTGGATCAGGTAATCTTGGCTCATGGGCCTTCTCAGAGAAGTAAGGGTGTGTGGTCTTTTCATGATCTGACAGTTTGTCTTGTGAAAAGACCAGATTTCCCTCTGATTTTCATTGTATAGACTCCTATATTTAAACAGTTAATATTGTAATTCTTAGATTTTCCACAGACACAGGACTTAATCTGTTTAAGAGTTGTTCTCATAACCAGGACCTATGTGGAAGAATTTAGCTAAATTATGTCTGCTTTATATACCTGACTTTATTTCTGAAGGAAATTGATTTAGAATCTTTCCCAGTTATGTTCCAGTAATATTCATGTTCCTACAATAAGGTGAAAGAAAGCCTTTTAACCAGGTGATATTTGCCCTCTGCCTTCTGCATCCAAATCCATAAAGGTGAGATCCTGATGCACTGTCTACAGCCTCTCAGTATTCTTTAGGGCGCTGTAAGTTTTGTTTTCTTTCTCACTGGGGTAACAAGTGAATGTAGAAGTCATAGTGATATTGAGAAAGTCACAACACAATTTTTTCCAAGACCAAAGACATCCTCTTCCTCGTAAGGAATTTAAAGAATTGTAAAAATCATAGATACATGAACTGGCAGTGTAAAAAGGGAGGACTAAGTGAAGGAAGTTAAGGTTTATAAAGCAGAGTGGAGGATGTTTTCTGTGCTCTACAAAATTTTGAAATGAGACAGTACAAATGAACTTCAGTATAACTGTAAGAATATTTGAATGGGGATCTTTGTTGAAGAATTTTTAGATTAAAGCTCAGATAAGTATTGTAACATTTTTAAAAATACAACTTATGTCAGCAATTATGAGTGTATTCAGTGTATTCTTCCTTCTGCATATTGAACTTTTCTTGAGTACCTCAGAAAGTAATAAACATTTTGCTTATTTCTGCATAGTGTTTACTGGCATTGATTTATTAGAAGTTGAATGAAAAGACATTTTTTTCTTTCTTTTTTCTTTTTAATGGATTCAATTTGTTGTGTGTACAGGACTCAGTGTAGTTACCAGGCTAATCAACTAAGCCACATTATGTAAAAAGTTGGGCTATCCTTCATATTTAAATTGAATGTCAGAGGGAGCATGGTTGGAAGAAGCACTTTTAAATGTGTTCTCTTTTGTGTAATTGTGGGTTTATGCAGTTTAACGCAGTTGCATAGTATTTTGATCCTTTTCCTTCCAGACTAAACACTGTTTATCAATGTTGGTTTGGCTTTTTTGAATTGGTAATTCTAAATATTTGATTAATGATAACATTTTAATATTGCTTTGTTTTCTTGCCCACTCAAACTGCAGGCTCAAACTGCAGGCTCTTTAAAACTAAAGGAAGGTGTGTGCTTCCAGTACAGTGGTTAAATTGCTTTTTATCTGCAAAAACAAGTAAACTGTAATGAACAGTGTGACTATCAATTTGACAACTGTTAACTGATGCCAGGGAATTTTCTTGGGTTTGTGATATTCCTCCAGTGAATACTTTGATTTTAATTGGGACTTTGTGACTTTTGCAATGCTTAGTTTGGCATGTAACTCCCAAGTTCAGGAATAGTTGGCTGGTGTTTCTGCTGTTTATCATGAGGCAGTGCAGATAAATGCTCCAACAGTTGCACTGATTTGAGTATAAAAAAAAGTCATCAATGTCTTTTACTTTTCTGTTATTCTGCAAATGTAAATCAACTCTTGTATAAACTTTGTATAACATGGAACCTGAAAATATGGAAACTGATATTTTAAGACCAGAACAAACACCTGTGCTATACTGAAGTCAGAATACTGGCAGGGAAATAATTCTTTATCAGACATGAAATTACTGATTAAAATATTTACACTGATGTTACACTTAACATCACTTTAAATAATGTTCCATCTAAGAATGTATTTTGTGCATAATAACTTTACGAAAAAGTGCATGCAGGTAGATATTCAGGGCTTTCTGTGTGAGGAAGTTTAAACATACATCAGGTGTCAGAGCCTGTTGGAAAACTCTATGTCATGCAATTCAGAGCAGACCTGGTAAATCTATTCATCATGAGCCGCAGACCACCACTGTGTTTGCACTGCAGAAAGCTGGCCTTTCTTTTCTGGATAATAAATGATCACAGAACTGGAAATGAGTCAGACCTTTCAGACCAGCCAAAGACAAACTATCTTTGATTCCAGTCCTCTTGATTCACCTGTACATATTCCATGTATTACTCAGGTGCTAAGCAGAAGTGCTTTTTGTCTTAGAGGCTGAATGGCCCTTTAGTTTAAATTAGGGACGTTCGCTGGTCTTCCCTGAGAAAGTAAAATAAATTTGCTAGTGGTTACTAGTTGTAAAAAGCTGTTAAAATACACAAGTTCTGCCTCATTTCCAGTGAAATGCTGTGACTTAAGAACACTCATTTATTGTTACACAGTATGCTGCCAGACGGTCCAGGTAGATGAAACCTGATTCTCTCTCTCATTGCTTTAAGCATTTCATTATCACTTGTGGGTTGTTTCGAAAGACAAGGAAAATATAAGACTCCTTGGAGTGAAGGAGTAACTTGCAGCTGAGATTTTTTGTGGGTTGTTGGAGTTTTTTGCAATAAATTGACTGCATTTGACCTTTGACTCAGGAGGACTTTATGGTTTTCTATTACTCAAGAAATGTTTCCATAATGACAGTGCTGTGAGAGGTGAGATGCGTAAAAGAAACTGTTATGTAATGAAACATGAAGAGACACACATGAAATACTAAAAGCTTGACTGGGCAAGTCAGCCTGTGTCAGCAGTAATGCTAAGAACATCTATCATTGCAGAAGCTGGGCCCAGTCTGTGATACCCTACTGCAAGCTAGGTATGTAGTCAGATTGCTGAAGTGAAGCCCTTTTTCACTGACCTCTTACAATGATATGAAGTGTTAAATGTATTTTTAGATAAGCCATCTTGTTTGCTATCTCTAGATAGCAAGCTGTCATTGATTGATTCCTACCTTTGCTTTCCCAAAGTATTTTTAGTGATTTTTTTATGAATGTTTGTATTAGCTATATACCTTTGAATTGTGCTCATTTGTTGTTCTAATGATGGCATTAAAAGTTAGACATTAACAATGGTGTGGAATAAGTCACAACCATTCTTTTATTTAAATGCAATTAAACAACTTTTTAATGGTCTTTTAATTCATGGAAAGCCATGTCTATACTGAAACAGAGTAGAAAAGTTCACTTATTTTTGAATTGCATTTCCCTGGTATTCATGCCTGACATCTCTTAAAGAGATGATACTTCCTTTTCCCAAGTTGTAGCTGCTTTAGGAAAGATAGCAAAGCCTTGCAGACATCTGCTATTTAGTAGGTCGCTGATTCTGATTAAAGGTCTCAACACTAGACTTTGATTACCTTGTGTGTTAGAAAAACAACATAAAATAGGCAATTGTATTTGAATAAGTATCACTGTTCATTGTTAAAGTTAGTACAGGTTAGTTAGTTAGAATTAACCTAGCTGAAAAAAAGTAGTTTTGCATTTACAACTTTCCTGGTCTCTTATGTTAGTGGTATATGTAATTATCAGCTTGTTAACAGGTTGTTGGGTTTTTCTTTCCTTTTTTTTTTTTTTAAGAAGAAATAGGAAAACCTTAAAACTACTGGTATCATAAATCCTTCTGTTTTCAACATCTTTTCTGTTTTAAATTGTATTAAATTCTGCAGTAATTATTCCTGGTTTTGGAGTCTGCTTAATTTTTTTCACCATGCTAACACAAAAGCAAATAATTATTATTTTTATCTTCATAGGATGCTTCTGAGGCAGGGAAGTTCTAGCTCAATTACACAGCTAAGGAACTACAGCATCACAAGGACTGAGTGGCATACATAGGTCACACAGGAAGCATGTGGTTGGGCTGAGAATTGACCCTGTCTTATTGCGTTTTTTGTTTACAGTGACACATGAAACCATTTGTTATTTTAATTTTCATTTCATTATTGTGGTAGTTTGGGTTACTTATAAAGTTAATAAAACTTCCAATAAAGCTTTAGAGTAACCCCTAATCTTTAAAATTAAATCCAGGTCAAGAGTTTCTTTTTCTGTTAGCATTGTTTTCTAAAACTCTTTTAATAAATAAAAAACTTTTTTCATATTTTAAATTTATTTTCCTTTTTTTTTTATTTTTAACTTTTTGTCTATGAACTTCCCACTTTAGCAGAGACAGAAGGTAAAAGAAGAAACTGTGTTATCTTCAACCTAACAGAACTCAGAACCGGCAGGAATTGCCACAAAAAAACTTTTGTCTCACAATATTTTCAACTATGAGTCTTTTTAGTCAGGTCTGAGAGGAAAGAGAAGCACAAGATGTGAGACTATGGGCACTAAGTGTGGGGGATGCAACTGTCCATTTTTAGCTCAAAGAAACTTGATAGGGTTTGGATGACAGTGGCACAACCAGCCCTGCCACAGCCACCCTATGTTAATGGGAAAGTGAGTTAAGCAGGTGACCAGCTGTGCAAAAGCCCCCTAACCAGATTTCTCTGCCCTCAACAGACCATTTGTGGGCAACCATCTCCATTGCTTTAGGCACTTTCTAGAGTAGTTCCATGGTTTTTGCTGTCCTCACGCTTAACTTGGATGATTTGGACACATGTTTTGGATGTGGTTGAATTGCCATCAAGTGTTCAGGGAAAAACCCAAACTTCCTTTAAATTGGTATGTCCTCACAATGTGCATCTCAGAGGGCTTTTAAAGTCTGTGCAAAGAAATACATGTTGCAGATAACTCCGTTTCCTTTGCCGACAAATGCATCTAATTCTGCTGTCAGAGGGAAGTATTTTTTCTTTCTTCTGCTTATTAGCAGGTATTGTACTTTTTCCAGTCTTTAAAAGTTCCTAATTCATCTGTGTTTTCTAAAGTATTTCACACAATACAGTGAAGGTAAAGAGTAAGTCAGTGCTGAACTCTTCATTCTCCAGCTTTAGCAAACAATAAGTTGGGGCAGCTTCTGGAGTGTCCTGGTATTGTTTTAATAATTAATGTCTTGTAAAGAAGGCATAGAGGATTAAAATGGATTCCTTACACACAGAGTTGTGAAATTTTTAACTGTCTTGCTTCTCTAGATTAAACAAATTGTTATACTGAAAAGTAACTCTTTAATTTAAAACATGTATTATTTATCTATCACTGGAGATGCCCCTTCATGTTTTCATTTAAAATTTGACATAGTCCATTTTAAATATCAGTCAATATTGCAGATATTTTACTATTGTTTAAAGTCCATATTCTATAAAGTGTTGCATTCTAAGAGGGAATTCATAAACGTTTTGCTAAATCTTTTTTAAAAATGTCTTTGTTTGATCATGCCCTCTGATGTTTGCTTTCCAGCTTTGAATACTCCTGCAAATATGTTGTAAGGACACTGTCTGAAAGTACAAGCTGTAAGCACATACTGCTGACTGCTCACCAAATTTGAATTATAAGTATTTGTTGCAAGCAGTTCTAATCACTTTAGTATGAAAGGGAAGAAACTGAACAAAAACTGTCACACACCAAGGACAAAATAGTACCTCATGTTATTTGCCACTTCTTTTTAATTGCAGAAATTCACGTGAAACTCATTGTTGTCCTCTACCTATGCTCAGTACTTAGCTCAGTAAAAAATTTTTCAGTGCAAGGAGTTTGCTCAGTTTTGTTTTAAGCTGAGTATTTTCAATTTGTAACTAGGAAGCAAATGATGTAAGGGATATGCAAGAAAAAAATGCATACCTTTCACTAAGAAAAATGTATACTAAAGCTCATGTGACTGTGATATCAACCAACTTTATTAATTTCCTCCTTAGATGTGGTATACGCTGTTTTAGTGTATGTGGAAAGAAACCTTCTCTTTAAAATACTCTATGTCAGAACAAAAACCAAAAAGTGACCGAGTTGCTGTAAATATGGTTGAATGGAAATTCTGAACAAAATTTTACAGTTTTATAGTTATTTCTGATTTCCACAGCATTTCAGTTTTGAGGGGAGTTTTGGCTGGCTATTTAGTTTAAAACATTTCAAGATCGATTGCACATTTGCTATTGAGTAAAAAATCATTATTGGTATTTTTCAAGTCTTCTGGTAATATAAAGCCATAGACTTTGTATTTTAAGTCTTTGAAAAGTGCAATGTAAGGTAGGATATTATGTGCCTTTTGTTGCTTAATGTGAAACTTAGTGGAATGAATCCATTTTCAGATTGGAGCATTAATAACAAATAAATCTGTTTGCTTCACTGAAGGCAAGCAAGGGTGAAATGACAGTGTCAGGTAATACAACCCCATGAAGGCATCTCTTAGGAGTTCCTGTGCATATGCCTTGTTTCTGATGATAATAATGCTTTGTGGTGACCTGCTTTCATGCATGTTCACAAAGAATTTTCTAATTGTTGCAAAACTAACGTGGGTTACTCTGTGGTGCCGAAAAAAAGTCTTCATAAAAATGGCCATCCAAGGGAAATCAATACTTCCTACATTTTTCTAAAATTCTTCAATCTGTGGACAAGGATGAGGTGGTTATACAGAGCTTCAAATGCTGGAATAGAATAGAAAATGCTCTTGAGAATATGACTACTGAATGATTGCAAGTAGAAGATAATACCTTTGAAATGTTTCAGTAAGATGTATTAGTTTTTCTTCTTTGAAAATCTGTTCTAATAGTAACCAAATGCCTGTTCCCAAAACCTTTTTCCTCTCTTGCCATATTAGAATAGAATGGAAGTCCCATCATATGTTTACAAGTCTTCACACTTCTGCTACTGCACAAGAAAGGTTGGGGAAAGTGGCAGCATTGGCTTGGTTTGAGTTTTGATACCAAAATCCTGAAGCAAAACTTTTCCCCTTGGTCCTAAATTACAGGCGCTAATATAGTGAAAATTTTTGGCAAAATTTCAATTAAATATTTACCTGCTCCTATATCAATAATTCATCTGAATAAAACCCAATTTTACTTGAAACCATACAATCAGAGTTTAATCCATGCATATATTTAGGTTGAATTATTAACTCATTGACTTAATCTTCATAGTGTAGATGCATTTTCACCTACCAGAAGTTCCTCATGTGCAGCCTTACTTTTTCAGTACAAGATGGTGTGTTCACAGCAGAGGTCAAAAGAAATATTGGTTGCACAGCATTTTTTAGTCTTTATTCTGTGGGCTGTCTACACTACCAGTCAGGCCCTCCACCTGAGTCTTTTCTCCTACATCCCAGGCTCTCAAATATGCAATGTTTACATTCAGATTTAAAATGTAATAGCCAACATTACAATGAAACAATGAAAAGATATGTTCAGAGCCAAAGGATTGGTAGGTCTGTCGTTAACATACTCAGAGGACATATATCAGCAGTAGAGCAAATTTTCATGTTTACATGTCTCTGTCAGGAAATCAATATAATATCTGAAGTATATCTTAATGTTGTTAAAACTGTAAGTAACTTAAAAAGTAATTCTATTCTACTACCTTTATCCACTAGGTGACAGCACAGCTCTTTTACCTTTTTTTTATTATTATCTCTAGGTGCTCCTTTAAAAAGTAGTTCAGCACAAACTTTTAAGAACATGTTCTTTCCAAGTGAAAAGTACGTGATGTGCATGCTTCTTTTAATGAGTTAAAATTTTATATGGTAAGGAAATTTTTCATAGCATAGTTACTTTAGTTAATGCACATAAATCCTTTATCATTGGGCAAAGTTGTTTAACTGTGAAAGATGGTGTGGAGTAGCTTAATTGTAGTCTGATAAATAGCAATGGAAAAGCAAGTCCTGGAAGTAACTGGGGAAGAAAAGCAGTTTTCAACCCCAAGGTAAGATATGCAGAACAATTATACTTTTGACTGTGCTATTAGTCTTTAAAAAGAGTTTAAATTAATAAAGCTTTCTTCTGAATAAATAATAGATTTGGCAGTGCAGTAAACCTTGTTTACGGTGATTTAATTAGAGATGCACTTTCAGTACTGTATGTTATAGTTCATTTGTCTTCTACTCTAGTAGTTGCTTCTAATTTTCTGAAAATTCTTCAGAAGTCCAAGCACTGGGAAGAAAACAGAAGATAAAGTTTACCGAATTGTATTTCCATACAAAATTGCATGCATTTTGAAAACTGATGAGCTGATCCTGGCTAAAATTCATTTAATTGCTGTTCTGTGCTTGGGTCAAGTTATGTCTCCAAGTGTCCATAGACAAGTCAGACAATGCCCTGTGCAAGATTAAATGTACTGCAAATACAAACTTTCAAATATATATATATTTAAAATATATATCAATATAATTAATTAAAAACATAATTTGTCAGGTTTAGAGACTTTACATGTTTCTGAAAGCCAAGCCCACTTATTAAAAAGGCCATGAGTGCCACATTTTGTGTTTATAATAAACTTTTAAAAAATATATTTTATGATAATATTTGATTTGGATGAGATTATTTTATGTTACACTGAAAAGTTGCTTATTGTTCAGTGGTGGAATAATTGTAGATTCATACTAAATTGTCTTAACTCCTAATAAAGAATACAAATTTGTTGCATAGCAGAATGGTTCCTTCTATCATTCTTCTGCTGCATTCTGTGAATTAATCTTTAAGACGAATACTAAATATGTACAGTAGGCAAATTAAATAAGCAAAATGGATATTGCCCAATAATAAAACATGCTGGTTGATAAGTAAAATGAAGTAACTGTACTGATTTGATGGGTTGTCTTACCAAGCATCTTCAATATAAACCTTCTAGAAATCTGGATTTTAAATATTTATGAAAAACAGACTTGTAATAATTTATAAAGCATCATTCCTATAAATAAATTTCAGTATGATTTACAGAGCTGATCACCAGCTGAAATTTTGACAAGATTTATGCTCTGGTTACTAACCTTCTTCCCCAAAACAGTGCGAGTTTGAATAGAATTTGGCCCATTTATGTTTAATGGCTGAGGACCATGTAAGGCTTACACATTTAAAATTTATGATAGAGCAATACAAAGGATTGCTTTGTTCATTGACCTAAGATTTCTAGCAACATTAAAGACTGGCTTATTTCAGGGCTTCTAGGAAAAATCTGTGGTTTACCTTTGAGACATCATTCTATATACATGTATATAACTATTATTTTTTTTGTCTTATTACAACATGGAGTATGAATATTTCATTAAAAGAAAAAGTTCCTCCCTGAATTTCATCATTTTCCTGTGGTTTTTTTCCTCAGAGAGTAAAAATCAAATACCTGATTCTGCTACCCAGTCCACTGCATTCCCATTATAATTTCTTTTAGGTGTACAACAAAAACTGAATGCGTGCATCCTCTGGCTGCACTGCATACAAAGCATTTCTATGCCTTTCAGTTTAACTGTAAAACAGTTAAATGAGAAAGCTCTCATACCTGATTTTAAGCAATTATATGGATAACAGACACTAGAAAAAGAAGCCACTAAGTTCTTAACTGAGATAGAAGAGATTGCAAACAAAATACATTTCCAAAAATTCTGCATTTCTACAAATAATTCAAGAATCAAAGTAGCAATTCTATTAATAACTTTATAGTTAATAATGTGTAACTTCCATAATAAGCTGGTATTTTGGAGTGTTTATGACTGTACTCAGACATTTAAGAATAAACTAGAGAAGCTATGAGGTTTTTTGTGGCAGTGACTTTTTAAACTATGTATTTGAAAAAATAGTTTTGCTTTCTTGGGGTATCCATACATAGATATTAGTGGTTTTCAGATACATTTTTGTTAACTTGTAAACCAAAGAAAATTTTATTTTTCCAGATAAAATTTTCAAACCCCATAGTTCTTAAAATCATCAGTGCTAACAAAGTTGCTTCTTTACTTTTGGAAGTAATTGCTCTCTGAGAATGCTTTTCCAAAAGGAAACTTTCCTGAGCTATTTCATACCATTAGTTTCTAAGCAGAACAGAAGTTACTTAAAAATTTCTTCTTATGGGTGGCTGGTACAGTACAGCTTCGTGCACCAGCACCCTGCTCCCGTTTCTTACCTTCCTCATATTACACTAATGACTTGAAGTAAGTTGCTTGTGATTTATGGCAGTCCAAGAGAAACATCAGGTTGGTCATGCTTTTAGCAGCTCTTTCTACAAAATGGGATGTGAAACAATATCTTCACTACTAAAGTCTGGTCATCTCTATTCCATGTTTCACAGGAGAAACTGATGGCTTGATTCTGAATCTTTAAAAGCAAGGCTTTTCTGTCAGCTTCAGCAGGTGTCGAGTTAAACCCTTTGTTCTGATCCTGCAAGGATTTATCTGCACACTGCTGTATATCTATTAATTTCACATAAACAAATTCACTGCTGATTTGAGGTTCCTGAGTTTTAACAATATTTATATTTTTACTTGCAAAAATTATGGTTCCATTATAAGTTGTGGTTCTGTCATTCACAATCAAGGCTTAAAAGCTATTTTTTCATTCTTTGCAATTTTTAGTTCAATTTTGACTTTGATTTTGTCTTTGCAAAAACAATGGATGCATTTAGAAACATGCAGAAGAAAAAAATCTGTAGCATAAGAAAAGTAACAGATAGATGGAGGCTGAGGAATAAAACATCGTTTCATAGAGTATATAAAAAATGAAACACTAAGATTAAAACAAAATGTTGTAGGTGGAAAATGCAGATGACTGCAGGTTTTTTAGCAGCAACAATTACCTCTGCTGTTAGAATGGTTGAGAAGCTCATAATAGTGAAGGTATTTATCCTTCTGACATCACTGGGAGAGCAAGCCCCATTCTGCAGCAGAATGCTGGGGCACAGACTCTACAAGTTCTCTGCATTGTCTCAGACTTCTCCAGGACTCCATGAGCCTTTGCTCTATATCTAAGCCATTGTACCATCTGCCATCCTCTAGCTGAATAGCATCTTGGTTTCTTGCTACTAGCACATAATGTTATCAGTCTGCCATCTTTTTTGTAGCACAGACAAGAAGGCAAGTTTTTTCTCCCATTTTAAGTAGCAAAAATTAACATCAAAGTGACATTTGTATTTATTAGTCTTATTCAAAGTAATTTATGAAAATGCATTAGTTAGCTGAACAATGAATGCCTCAGTCCTTTAGTCTTCATACCTCGAGGTGCTCTGTCTCTGCTTCCTTCATAACGCCATCCTGTAAACTTGCCAGCTTTTCCCATGTGCTCTTACATTTGGGCAAAGGCAGGATGAGCTCTGGGTAGTTTGGTGCATTGACTGTATAATCAGACTAGTAAATAACAACACCTGCAACTGACTGTGTGGCTGTTGTCAAGCAATTCCTAATCATGTTTCGCTTTTGATAAAAGCTGTTAAGACTGTTAGACTAGAATCTAGTTTGACTTCCCAGCAACTAATTTATTTTTAAAATTAATCAAATAAATAGAAGAATCCTGTCTGTTTAAGATAGCTATTCCTCAGAAAAATATAACTGAAAATAACCAGTGAATTCAAGGTGGTGGAAGGTGTCTCTGGAGACTGTTGAGTTCAACCTCCTGCTTAAGGCAGGGCCAGCTAGAGCAGACTGCCCAGGGCTGTGCCCAGTTAGGTTTTCAGTGTCTCTGAGGACAGCATCTCCACAACATGTGGGCAGCCTGTTCAGTCTCACCATTACAGAGTACTCTTAGGTGAGGCAGAAATTCCTGTATTTCAATTTTACCTCCTTATATCTTGTCCTGTCAGCTGGCCACCAATGGAAAAGGGCAACCTCCTGTCCTGTGAGGTGTTTATGCAATGGATGAGATGCCCCTGAGTCTTCTCTTCACAAGGCTGAACAGTGACAGCCTCTTCAGGTAGATACATGAGAAGCTCCAGTTCCTTAATAACCTTCTGGGCTCTTTGTTTTATTCACTCCAGTTTCTCTCTCTGTCCTGTACTCTTCAAGTACAAGACTGCACATGTTTTCTGTACCTGTTCTTACAGTTCAGTACTGTTGAATACATTTAAATGCAAAGCTTAAGTTTTACTTAGTAGCGGTAGGAGGAGTAATTTTTTTTTTTTTGTACATCAACCCAAAAAAAGTTTAAAGTATATTTGATTTGATTTTTACCTGTTCATAAAATAATAAAATTTGCAGAAGCTAAGGAAGGAATACTAGCCCATACTGTAAGGAGAATACTTTTCTGGTCATGCAAAGGAGCAGCATCTTTTCTAGGACTAATATTTATTGTTCTGGATATGTGAATTTGAATCAAGGAATTTGCTGTGTTGAAGAAGAATTGTTGGAATCTAGTCTTCTGATTGTATCCAGAATTTTAATGAGGTTTCTTCAGGCTACTGACTTCCCTTTCAGTCGGAAGTAGTATCACTATGTGACATTTCAAACTTTCTGAATGCATTTATTCACTCTGTTGTGAGTGCAAAAATAGAACCATATAAGTAGTATATTTGACTACATAAAATATAGTTATAACTTTGACTACATTTATCTATGAACCTAAATACATATGCAGCATACATAATACATATATATATGAAAGAATATAAAAATATGAAACTGACTTGTAAAAATGTTTTAACCCTCCCGTGTTGATTCCATTGGGCTCTCAGACATAACTGATTTTCAAAGATGCCATATTATTCCTCAGCTGTGCACTGTGTCATTCTACACAATGTTCTGTTGCACATGATTCCTTTTACTGATCTGAATAGTTTAGATTGGAAGAATAAAGGACAAATGTAATGACTACACTGCTCATTTATATATTTTTATGTTACATGCATTCCAGTGTGACATGCATTTGCACCTTACCAAATTTGATTTTTTTATATCTGTATTTGTATTCTACCTTTGGGTTACCTCTCTGTTGCTTAAAGAAACAAGGTGCACTCAAATACAAAAGTGTCAAGTACAGGAAAAGCATCAGGAAGAGTCTTAGCAGAGTCTTAGCAAAGTCAGGCAGATCAGAGGGAAGGAGAGCAATGCCAGCCTACAAAGAAAATTACCTCAGAGGATTTCTCCATTTGTAGAGGTACTTCAGTTTTGAAATTTTACCAGGATCACCAGCCAGAGTTACAACACAGCCTCTGAATGTATAACTGCCGTGTTTATTTTTTATTTTGCATCATGCAGTTTGTTTATGGAATAGTGCTTTTTTCCCACTACAGTAATCATAATGCATTGTGCCCTAAATGGCACTTTATTTAAACTTCCCCTCTGAAGTAAACATTATTCAAAAAAAGAGAAGTTATCTCCTGTTAGATACTTGTCTGTCAGGACTCTTGCTGATCAATATACTTTGAAACACAAGTAATAGTGGAGGAATCCTCTTCAGTCAGAAACATTTCTGGAAAACCTGCAGGTAGTGACCTAAATAAATAAGTGTAATTATGAGCTCTAATTAATATTTAGCTAGTTTAATTGAAGAAAAGACAAATACCAATTTTTCAATTAATTACTAATTTTCGAATTTAAATGTGGAAAAAGGAAAGAAATAGTTTAAAAAAAATCTGTATCTATTAGTTATTTTTGTAGTGTATCAAATTAGTTCCTTATCCAGCAAGATCACAGCATTTTCCTGAAAACTTGGTATTCATTTTTTGTCTGGATAAGTTCATAAACTTAAATATCCAAATATTTAGGTTGTGTCAGATTTTCAGGAGGTCAGTGCCTATAAGTATGCATAAATGAGGGTTACTTTCTCCTAATCACCTTTGTTCTTAGTTTCTCGAGTAATGTAAGCAATTAATACACAGGAAATGGATTTAGAAACTTGATTTGAGTGATAATTCTGAGTACTACAGTTTAAAGAGAATACCTGCCATTAAATGGCTCAGAAGCAGTAAGAAAGGAAACATCAGAGGAAGACAAACTTAGTGGAGTAGTCAGTGGAGAACTGGTAGAAACATTTTCAGTAGAAAAGCATTTTAACACCATTCGCTTTACTTTGAAAATCCCAGTGGGATTATATTAAAGCCTCAGTTTTCCTCCTTCCCTTTTCAGGGAGTTCGTTAGAGGTAGAAAAAAAAAGTGTTGCTAAATAAAAATCTTCACATTGTATTTCTGGAGGACTTTGACTAATTATTTGAATCCAGGTAATTCTCATGTTTAGTTAGCACATACAGTCTAAGAATTTATTTGGGCAGTATATATTGAAGTTAATAGTTTTTACATGTTTATGTGCAAACTAAGTAAACTGTGTATATTTTGCTAGTTTTACAGATCTATGATACTGTTTGAAGTTCAGTATTTCCCCAGTTTTCATCATTCAGTTATGATTCATTCATATTTTGAAGGAAAGCTGTTGTGGTTCCCTCTGCACAAAGGATCTTTCTTGCTACATTTCTTCTCAGTCTCTTCGTAAGTTAAGAAAGAGACAAGTACTACCCAGCATTTGTCAGAGCAATGATTTTTGTCCAGCAATATACACAAGGTTCTATTTTTAAACTTGAATTTACCTTTTACTTTTCTAGATAAGTTTGATGGATCTGTTCCATTAAAAACATGGCTACAGAATGTCTACACATTAGGGAGATTTCATATGGCTCTTGTTGCACCTGAAAAAATAGTTTCACTTTCAGCACTAAATAGAGAGAGAAGAGCATCAATGTTCATGGTTTTACAGTTTAACGTAGCAGGTGAGAGCTACTCTTCAGAATGGTTGTCATGCTAGTTTCAAAAAGTACAAAAACATGTGGGCTTTCTAGAGCTGAGCAGTCAGTGCTGGCTCTGTGCCAATATAAGTAAAATGTATAGAAATGTAATGGCTCAGAGCAAGCTAATGAATGACAGTGTCGCACAAGATCTTCAGGGAACAACAAGAATATGCAGGTCTTAAATATTTATTTGTGCTTTTGCAGAACATGTAATGTGTTTTCTAATGTCTTTCAGGGGAAAAAAAAGGGTCTTCAACTGGAAACAAATATGATTTAATGAAAAGAAAGCAGTTAGGCATAAGATGTCAGATTGGAAAATACTGTTTATTCAGAAATAACAGCATTAGTAAATCAAGGCTGTGAGTTATTATGGTTCTTACTGCTGAGCTTTGCATATACAACTACAGTCTGATTCATCATTCACAAAAAATGGCAAGATACAACAGGTGGATAGCAGTCATAAATTTAAATGTGGAGAAAGGGGAAAGACTAGGCAGTTATCAGGTGCCACGTGTGCAAATTTTGAGTACAGCTGTAGCCATGTAAATTCTGTAGCTGACCTGGGTTTAACTGTCATTACTGAATTTTTACCCTTTTTGTTGCCATTATATAATATATAATAATTATATATATATATATATATATATATATAATGTATAATGTATAATGCATTGCCAGATTCCTTGATATTGCTAATGTGCAATATCAGCTAAAACAGCAGACTGGGACAAGAAGTCTTTGAGAACAGCCCTGTGGAGAAGCACTGGGAATTCCCAGGGTGAAAAGCTGGACATGAACCAACAGCCTGCACTTGCAGACCAGGGGAGAGCTGCATCCTGCGCTGCATCAAAAGCAGTGGGAGCAGCAGGGTGAAGGAGGTGATTTTGCCCCTCGGCTCTGCCCTCATGAGACCCCACCTGCAGCGCTGTGTCCAGGTCTGGAGTCTTCTGCACAAGAAAGAGCAGGCCCAGAGGAGGGGTACGAGAATGACTGGGGGCTGGACTACCTCTCCTACAACGAGATCTGTAGTTGTTCAGCATGGAGAAGAGAAGGGTCTGGGTAAATCTCATTGTGGCCTTCTAGTAACATAAGGGGGGTTATAAAAAGGAGGGAAAGGGGCTTTTTATATGGATAGATAGTAACAGGACAAGGGGCAGTGGCTCTAAAGTGAAAGAGTGCAAGGTTCAGCTAGATGTTAGGAAGAAATTCTTTGCTCAGAGGCGCTGGAGCATGTTGCCCAGAGAAGTTGTGGATACCCCATTCCTGGAAGTGTTCAAATCCAGGCTGGATGGTCCTGAGCAATCTGATCTAGGGAGTGGTATCCTTGCCCATGGCAAGGGGATTGGAACTCAATGACCTCTAAAGTCCCTTCCAACCCAACCATTCTATGATTCATGCAGGAATATTGTTCTGGTTAGTGTTTATGTTCCATGCACAAGTCTGCTGTACAGCACAGATTCAACATTGCTCTACAAAGATGCAAAACATAACATCTGAACTTTGACTCTGAAACATGATGATATCCACGGCAAATCACTATTCAAATACCATTTAATAGAGAAAATGTCCTAATGGTTTAGTTTACAAGAGAGAGGGAAAAAAAAATCTTTGTAGTTTTGATAGCGCTTGATAACGTTGAGTTTTGAAAAACACTCTGTACTTAAGTTAAAAGAAAAATTGCTGTTTGCTGTACTTTTAGCTTCTTTACTTCTTCAAAATTCCTACTATTTTTAAAGTGATAGCAGATGCTTGTTTTCTTATCTGAGGAGGAATGCTTTGGTACCAAATTAGGTGGATGAATGCTGTTGTTTAAATCAGGTTAATAGCTCAGGAAGGTGTGTTGCTTTCCTCAGAACAGCTTTCCATTTAAAAACTGTTTTTTTCCAAACATTTGTAGTCAGAACTGTGTTGCTATTCTGTACAGGCTTCTACAGTGATTACAGTCAGGTGCAGAGGTACCAGCCATTATTTTGGAGAAAAACAGTGACATTTTCTTTATTGGGCCTCTTGGTAGGAAACCAAATAAAAGTTGCAATCTAGACCATTTATAAATTAAGGACCCTGCAACATATACAAAGTGTTTATTCATGTGCTTATACATATACCATAAAACCAGTGGTAATTAGCTCCACAGATGATATCCTCTCCAGTTTAAGTATCAAGTTTCAATTCTCTCCTGCAGCTCAGTGCAGGGCTGCTGTCTCACAGACTTTCCTAGTGGAATAGTTCCAGAGTGCAGGGCTCCTGGGGATGGTCTTCTGAAGGACTTCTATGGTTCCTGCAAGAACGAATTCTTGGAATTAGCTATGAATGAACAGACTAATTTTGATACTCATGGGCTATCCAAGACAGGAACATCCAGCCTACAAGTTAGACATCATAGATTCGTGGAATGGCCTCATTTTGAAGGGACCTTAAAGATCATCTAGTTCTAACCCCTCTGACATGGGCAGGAGCACCTTCCACCAGATCAGGTAGCTTACTTAAAATATCTGCAGCATGAAGCTGTGAGTGTGGAATATAAGAAATATCAAAACAATTAGATATTAAAAACTGACTGTTCTCTGAGCCTGCTAATTTCAAAGTTTTCAAACTCTCATTTCATGCTTTTTAAGTCTTACACAATTTTCATGTTTTGTAACTTGAGGTTTCTCTTTGTCTGTCAGACCAGATGCAGACAGAAATGGAGGATGAAAAATGCTGAATATATGTTGCATAGAGGGAAAAGAGGGATTTGGAAATTAAAACCAAACACAACTCCAAGATTTAAGTTATGTGTTTGCCCTAATTAAAATGTAAGATTTGCTCCGTTATAGTGAACATATTTTTCAGTGATTTATGACACTAAGTTTGATAAAAGTCAAACAGCCTATGTATCCCACAATTACATTAATTACATTTCATTTAATTACTCCTAGTTTGTTTTAAAAAATTCTTTAGGTAATATCCAACTGTTAGACCCAAATCACAAATAAAATAAGAATAAGAGCAAATATGTTAAAGGCCTGATTTTATTTAAGCAAGTGAGACTATTCCCATTAGTGATTGCATCTCTTCTCAAAGCAATCTGTATAATTAAGCCTTTGGTCTCCCAGTTTTTACAGTAACTAATCATACATTAATGAGATGCCTTGCTTTGTGTACAAGGGGAGGATGGTGGCTATTGCATACTCAGACTTTAGTAAGATGTTTAACCGTCTCTTGTGGACTCATTGTCACAATGTTGGTGAGTTGTGAACTGTACCAGTGGTCACTGAGTTAGAAATTGACTGGACTGCTGGCCTGTAGGAATTGTGATCAGTGGTGCAGTGTCCAGCTGGCAGCCAGTAACCACTGATGTTGCATGGGAAGCAATACTGTGCATAGCACCAGAGCGGAGCAGACCAGGATTTTATACAAGACTAAATGGAGGTCTCTCCCAAACTATATTAATGCCATAATTTCATGCAAAACAAAAATAATCAGTGTAGTGGTGCACAAAATCAAATGTTCAAGAAAAGCACGTAACAAAATTTAAATCACTAATAGCTGTCATCAGCAGCTGCAGCAAGAATTCTCTCTGTTACAGACTGAATTTTCAGCGTTGCAGTTTCACACTTGTGCTTAAGGACGTTCTGTGAGCAAGTGTCTGTTTAAAGCTGTGTCCGACCCTGCTGCCCTGACACTGTCTTCATCAGTAGAAAGCTTCCAGTTTCTGCATAGCTCAGTGTGGACATTGGGAGCCTTGCTTCAGCCTGTGCTGGTGTTTGCCCCACACCACTACATGCAGTTTTACATGTGGTTTTGACCAAAACTGCACCACTGGTTCCTTCTGTGAGATTTCATGTGCAAACACGATCTGACAGTGCTGAATTCAGTTTTCTTTCTTCAAGTCCCTGAATTTTCCCATGCCTTCCTCCTATTACAACCTCCTGCTGTCCTAAATTAGCTTTTCTTTTCCCCATTCCCTGTAAAGGGTGACCAGTCTTTGGACTTCTAAGTCTGCATACTGACAATACCATATGTGGCTGAGTGCCAGAAGCTGCAAAGAACTGTGAAAGCAGGGAATTCTGAGACAAATATCAGATATAGATGAAAACAGTGGCTTCCTGACACTGCAAAACTCCATGGATCTATGGATCTATGCTCTAATCAGACCTTAGTTTCACCCAACAGTCCCTGTTGAATTCATGGTGCCTGTGGTGTGATGCAACAGCATTAGATGAGCTGCACAAAAAGCTATTTTGTGTCTTCTATTTCTTGGATATCACATCAAAACTGATCAGAGAATTAGCTCTAAAGCAGAGTAGGCTATGTTCTCTGGCAGTTCAGGAAAATAAGCAAAGAAACCTTTTCTCTCTTCCCAAAAATCTCTATTCCCTACCTTTTCAGTAGGGAAAGATGTCTGCTCTGCTTTCAGTTCACCAAGCATTCTCCAAACCCTAACAAGCAAAAGTAGTCCAAATGAAAGGATAAGACAAAGTCTGGTTTTAACTGAAAACATATGTAATTTAGGTATTTTGGTGCCTCAGCACTAATTGCTTAATCTTGTCAATTTTTTTTCAGTTGTGTTAAATTATTTCAAAATATATATATATAGAAAGGTAGCAAAAGTAATTAAATTAATTAATTTGGTCTATTAGTCACAGTCCTGTAATAGTAATGTAAAATGCAAATGCTGTATCTTTAGGAACATTGCAGGGAATTTTGCTTCTTTGATGTCACAATATAGAAGCATATGTCAGCATTTGCCTCCTGCAAGCACTCAAACTGGTTTTGATTCTTACAGGGTGGATCTTGCAGGGTCTGTTTATTCCTAGCTTTCACAGCTTGTGAAGAGGACAGTACTTGAACTTGCCAGTATACAGGAACTCTGATTTTCCTCTTTTTTTTTTGTTTGTTTGTTTTATTGTGAGAGGAGGATGGATCAATGGTGTGGAGAGGAGAGGTTTGAACAATGAATTGACTTTGAAGTGCACTTTGAAGTGCATTTCAGGATATCCACTGTTTAGATGCCAGAAACTTGGATGTGTAGAACACTTTTCAGATGCTGATTGCATTACACTACTTGGCTCTGACACACATATTTTTGCAAGGGAAGTATGGACATTAAGGGATACAGACTTTCTTTATGAGTATCAAAAGTAGTGTGGCCCACTACACCATGGCAGAGGCATTTTTTTCAGGCAAAAAACCCCTCTAAAGATACTGTAACTACATCGAGACAGAGTTATCCTTTTTTAATTGCCATGTGGCTGACCAGTGTCAATGATTAAAGCATGTATTAAAGAAATCAACAGGGGCATTATAGCATCCTTGCTTGTTTTGAGGGTTCATTTTGTTCTGAAAAGGGATCTCATTTTAAAACTATCAGTGGCGAAAATTCATCTTCTACAAGAAAAGATCCTTAAGAATCCAGTTACATACATAATTACTGACCAGTAAAAATCAGGTATTTTCCCAAAGGAAGAAGTTGAAAATTTCTGTCATTACAGTCAGTGGCGGTAAGCCCTCATACTTTTAGTAGAAAATTATTCCTTCTTAACTGGTGGTATTTATTTTTTAAGACATTTATCTCTTGGCAAGTTCAGTGTTACCAGCCTCTGTACCTCTGTCGGAGGATTATTGTTCTATATTTGTGTTAAATAGAGCTACACCTTTTTCCCTTCTACTTCTTCTTTGCATTTTTGTTTTGTTTTGTTTTAATGCTGTCAAGCTGCTGATGTAATTAAGGTTTGGAAAGAAGAGAGGGTGTGGGCGCCTGAAAATGTTAAAGACAGGTTAATTCTAAACATGGCTTTGCATGTTGACATTTCCCAGTTAACAATCAGCTTCATAGAGGATTTCTCTTGAATCTTTGCCATGATATACTGCCAGCAGATGGGAGTGGTGAAAAATACTGGGAAGACCAGTGACTGCTAAAATAACACATAATAGTGGTGCTGTCATCACCTGTTGCCACAACATAGAATTCAACAAAAAATACATGCAGTAGAAGACCTTTGAATATTTGACATCTTTGTATATACGGGTCACACTCAAGAAAATAATTTATATTTTTTTATTCTATTATCAGATACTTGATAATTGATCAGTATGTTTTAGTTGACACCAATAATCTGGTTCATTCTATTATACATGTAGACCTTCTCTGAAACATTGAGAAAATGCTTCTGTTCTAATAAGCAGGGAGTTCACTCCTGAATATCTTAATATTTAAAGAGTTGTGTCAGGCCTCATCTTGTATTTGGGATGAATTTTGTATTTTAGTCCTGTAGTAAGGGTTGTTAACATTGGTGGGATGTTGGAGAAGAGAAAGAAAGATGCATCTAGTTTTTGATCTTTTTGCAGAACTACATGTATCACAGTACTACTTTGCTTGGATACATAAAATTTTAGAATAATCGTCTAAAGACATCTTTTGGAATTTGATCCTGTCTCCATTATAGAAAATAAAAAAAAAGATAAAGTTACAGCATCAGTGGAAATTTTGGACAGCAGTAAGTCAAAGATCAGGTCTGCGGTTTTTTTGTACTGCAAAAATATTCAGTTTCTAGTTACTTGTGTAAAGTATGAGGAAATTGCTTGGCACTGCCTGGAAATAAGTACAAATTTCTTAATGAAAACCCAAACTTAAAACTGGTGACACATCAATTAACTTTTGAAAGTAGCGTGTTCTTTTGTCAATGTGTAATGTTACAACTACTGAAATGGACGTAAACCCCAACATGGATTGTTCCATTTATATTGTAGCAACTAGGGGAGAGTTTGGAAAAAGCTCTTCAGCAATCTTGATGGGACCCAAAACTTTTTCATAAGTCATTCAAATACAGATTAGCAAAGGGTGCTAGAAAGCCAGTTTACAAAACTAAAATGAAGACATTTTGATATGTTAAGGTGAAGCAATTCTTCAAACCTACATATCATTATAAACTAATTTTGGAAATTTCCCCCTTTTTTGTGGTCAGTTGTCTCATTTTCCAGGCAATGGACATTCAACACCGAGCTTTCCCTGATGAAATGTTAGCTATTATTTTTGCCAAATTTCATGTATTTTCATATAAAATTACTGATTTGAAACATATGTTTATAGTCATAAGTAGTGTTTTACAGCATATATACTTTATTTTGGAGTGTATTTTGTCTAAAATATTATTCATAGATCTTGAACAAAAGGAAGTTTTCAAACACGAATTGCTTCTCCTTGATATTTCTGAAACATTTCTTCCCATCAAGGCAGGAAATTGAAGCCATTGAAATTTAGTGAAGAAAATGAGTGAGACCTCACCCTAGCATATCTGGGCACATTGTGACTGCATGGTTTTCCCCAGAGTAAGACACTTCACAATACATTTTTTGCATTTCTGCTTATTTGCAGTGTTGCTCACTTCAGCAGCCATTCCAAAGCTGACTGCTCTAAGGGTCTTGAACAGTAGTTGATGCAACAGTGCATCAACTGCATGTCTTGCATGTATATTTTAAACAAAACTTTTATTAGTTTTTAAAATGTTTAGATATTTTTTACCCAGAAGAATTATTTATCTTTGTTGATTCAGAAGAAAAATAAGTTTTTAATCTACATTATGTAAGTACTTTGTAATGGTAATATTTTAGGACCATTCCTAATCCTGCAGTTAGGTTTTCTTTGGGTAATCTGTTTCTTTGACAGTTTTTGTAATTCCAGGAGAGTCCCAGTCAAGGGTGATGCAGTTTCAGTGTAACATGGACTAGTACATGGAAAATTGCTCTTGTCTATATTACAGATTCAGCATTACCTTGTATATCCCTATTTGTTTCTTCACCTGAACTGAAACTGCTACTCACATTTCATTATTCATACATCTGTGTACTTCAATATGTCTTTATATTTGTGGTAAAAAGCATGAAAAAAATCCACATTTTGTTAATAACTGTTCAATTATTCTTGACTTTAGGAATTATGGGACAAAAGTAAGCAAGTTTAATTGGTTTTTAAGTCCTCTAACTTTATTTATTCATGCATGTTTCTCCTTTAGTTACATATGGAAATAGATTTGACTCCTGGTTTAAATAAAATCTTTTAAATGAGAGAGGAAAGCTGCATGCCTTTGTAATAAATGAAGAGTAAGTCTGTCAGCTATACACTGAGTTAAACACTGTATACAGTGCATGTACACTGTGTGCTAGAAAAGAACATTGTGAGAGTAAGGCTGAGGTGCAACAGCAATCCTTCAAGCTTTGTGGTCTTGGGGAGTCAGTTACTTCTGTGTGCTGCTCAAAGTAGAGTCTTTTCTTGAAGAATAAGGCTTCCAGCCACACCTGCTAGCTGATGTACATTCATTGAGGTAGGTTATTTGATTATTTATGTACCTCATGACAAATTACTTGGAAGGTGTGCTAAACCTTTCCTAGGGAAGCCTGAGAGGTTGCAGTTCTGAAAAAAGAATTAAGGTTTTTATAAATTGTTTTTACATACAGAGGAAGATAAAAAGGGATAGTTTAGACAACAGAATCAAATTTTGAAACCCTTCTACTTTGTGTATATATTTTCTATATTTTTCTTTTGTTAGTTAATCCTTAATAAAAGGACCTCACCCCAAACCCAGGTAATTTGAAGATGACCATCTCAGTGGGTTAATATAATGACTTGTGTGATCAAGTACCAATAACTTGAGTAATTTAGCATACATTCCAGCTGCTGTGTTAAACAGCTTCTTTTATTCCATAAGGGCCTTAGTTTGATGATACAAGCTTTCAGTACACCCTGACTACAAGGCTGTAATGTACATGAACTCCTTATTGATCCTGCAGCAGCAACAGGCCCTCCTTGATATTGGTGTGCATTCTGTGCAAAGTAGAGGTAAAAAATAAAAGGGGGAGGCCTGGAGGTCTGTGACTTCCTTTATAGCAAGTGCCACAGCTCCTGCAAGAGCAGCTTTGTGTCCTGGCCAAAGAGGCGCGTGCTTGGCTTTCCATTCTCTATGGGATCCCTTGTTGTGTGAAATTTATTCACTGCAATGTTGAGTAGTACACAGAGACCCGAAATAGCTGATCTAAGCTCAGCATCAATTCCTTTTTAGTGAGCCATTTGTAGCTTTTCCAGATAAATCCAAAGTACTAATGACTCAGGTAGTATTTCTATAGCGACACCAAATATTTTTTCAAAGATCTGTATCTCATATTTTTAATTTGTACTTTGTTGAAACTCGTGTAATGGTTGAGTCCTTAAGGACAGGTCAGAAGGCTTATAGACTGTTGAATGTGTGACAAAGAGGCCATAAAGAATCTGGTCAGATGTAGCTAATTAAAGGTAAATGAAGGACAGCTGCTTTTTATGTTGCCAGCACATCTTTGATCTGCCTTACCCCTCAGACCTCTGTGGGCAAGGTAGTTAAATACAAACTAGGAGGCCTATTTTAAAGACATTAAAACCCTCCAGGGCAATCAAGTGACAGTCCAAGCAGCCATAAGCTGTTTGCTTTATTCATTAGAGAACTTTAAATGTGTCAAGAAATAAAATTATGTCCATGCTCTTAGATCAGCATTAGCAATGAAGATTACAACAGCTCTGGGACATATGAATGGGCAAACTTCTTATGAAAACAAGTTTACTGAGAAGCATTTTACTATAGCAGCAACAAAAATATCAGTTACACATTTTTGTTGCAGGAATATTGATTCAATATGCATTGAAATATCTGAAGCTGTAGTGACACAAACATCATGTAACCCAGGGCTGACCTCAGTGGTCCCTTCAGTCATGGTTTAAAAAACTTCCATTTCAGACACACATGAAGGAAAGAATATGTCATATCTGAGTGACATAATAGCCTGTAATACTTGCTGAAAAATTTATGGAGAATTTGCACAATATATAGCCTTTCACTTGTATCTAGAGACTCAGATACTGAAGTTTTTAAACTGCAAGTGTTTATTTTATAACACAAAGTTTTAATGCTAATATAGCATCAGAAAGACTAACTAAAGAAAAAGATCAGTTAGCTATATAAACAACTCTTATGTGCTAGTCATTTTGGAAAAAGCGACTTTGCACAGAAGTATTTGTGAATCCAACTCAGTGTATTTTTAGAAAAATTTTTGATCTCTTAATGTTTTTATTACTATTTTAAAATATGAATTTAAATTATAGTTAAAATTAATCAAATTCCTGTGATGTTCTAAATGGTAAATTCTGGTGATCCATGCTATATTACCTCAGTAAAACTTAAGAACTTGAAGAAAATATTTGCTTTTTTTTCATGTTTTGTGCTGTGTTTTACTCCCATATATCTTGTGTCAGTACCTAAATGTCACCTTGTTTGACTGCATAATCAAACCTTCCATGCTATTTAGTCTCACTGGAACAGCTTTGGTATTTAACATCAGGTAAATGTGTGAAAGGTCTAGAATTCTAAAACTGTATTTTTGATTATGTCATAAATGCAAATTTGGTGGGCGTTACCATACAAAGAACATTTCTACATAGCATTTTGCCTAAGGAAGGCTCTATGTGAGTAGTGGAATTGGAACTGCATCCCTGTGAAAGTAATATATGCTATTGGAGTCTGGAAGAACCTTGTAGCTCTAGTAGAAGATTCTTTGTTATGAACCACTGATTTTTGCTGGCTGATTTGACAATTCCTTCTAGACTTATTATAAATATATTTAACTCTACATAATTTAAAATTAACTCAGTCCTCCAAATCGTCATAGATTTCTCTAGAGGCAGATGTATGAGCATCATTCAAGCCAGAGGCATGAGGCTAATCAAGTTGGTAGGTCTGTGAAACAAGGACTTAATTTTTTCATGTTAAAATATGCAGCAAATAAAAAATCAAATTAAACTGGAAGATGGCCTTTGTTTTTACTCAGTACTTAGAGAACATAAATGAGCATTGAGCAGTTTAAGTGAAGCATGTTAAGAGATTCATAGAGCTGCATTCTAGGCAGCAGTAGGTATAAAGATGTGGTTATTGCTGGCAGCATGAGCATAATTTCCTGATATGACTGATTGTGCCTTGAATGTTGAATGTAGAAATCAAACAATGAATAAATTTGTGCTAAATTTAGAGCAGTTTACATACATGCTTTGAACATTAAAGCTAGATATTTTTTACCCCATAGGCAAGAAATACATTGATAAAATATTGCAGAATTCTGCTAAATGTAAGTTAGGTAGACATTTGCTCATCATAGTTTTGATGAGCATATTCACAACTGTCCCACTCACATTGAATCAACATGTATCAGCTCGTTGTGTGTTAGACTGAAAAATGTCTATACTAGGGTAGAACTACTGTGAAAGGGAATTACAATTGCTTGATAGGACCATTTGTCAGCAATCTAAACATCCAATAAAAATAAGATAGAAGAAGGGAACTCAAGTGTAAGAATAATCTCAGGGGGCTTTATTTTTTTTTCATTTTTCCAACGAAGTCCCTGAGGCAAGACAAATACTTCCTCAATACGTTACTTATTGACAAATGTTGAATTTCAAATATCGTTTTATCATTACTATAATAACCTCTCAGTACTTGTATACACATGTATTATCTCAAGGTGGAATTTGCCCTTCCAAAGACACAAAGCTTTGTGCATGTGTGCCCAGGTATAGATCACAACTTAGATTTGAGTGTCTTTTAGTCAGAGTAAGACTATTTAAGAAGATGTGCACCATTTTCTGTCTTTATTCACTTAATTGCTGTAACCCAATTTTCAAGCTCCACAAAAATAATGCCCTACAATTACATTTGTTTTATATTTGCAATAGAACTGAACAATTTCCCATATGGTAATAATGTTCTCTTTAGCTGGAGCAGGCAGCAGTGAAATGCAGCAGATACTAGCTAAGAATTTTGAGCACTAAAGATGAGCAGTTTGAACTTTCTGATGTGAGCACTGAGCAGCAGCATGTTTCTAGCTATGTCTGTGTATTGGGACTTGCAGGCTGAAGGGGGTTATGGCTGAGCAACACCTGGTCCAGACAAAATGCTGCCTGAAACACTCATTTCAAGCTCCTGTCTTTCACACATCTAGGATGTGATTCTCCTGACCTTGAGGAATCTTTACTTGAAACCTTGAAGATTAAAATGTTTGTTTGCTATACCATATAACCAAGGACCCATTATTATTTGAACACAAGTTGAATTGCTTTCATAGAGAGTGCTGTGAGAGCACTGACCTCTTTCAGCACAAATAGTATAGCCCAAAAACCAAAAATTTCCATCTGCTGCTGAAGTCCAGAGTGGTTTGGTTTTCTTTTTTTGAAAACCAGGTAATCACTGTTCCCAGTCCTGCTTTTGGGGATAGCAATTCCAGATAGCAGTGCTGCGCTGACAGGTTGCATCTGCTAGGGAACACTGCTACCTAATAAGAAGTTGAGCATGAGCTATCCCCTCCTGTAGACATGCAAAAGACTTCTTCTAAAATGTGACAGTAAACCAACAGCCCCTCCTGGGATCCTCCTGTGATCAGCCAACACATTTTTAAACACAGACATCCTTGGGGAAAATCATATTCAACAATTTGTTTAATTAACATGTTTTCTAGTGTATTTTCTCTGTGTAAACTAGGTCTCTGAGGAAGAATGACTCATGAATACAGCCCTGCCATTATGGAGTACTTTTTGGAGTAACTTTCCATTTATCCACATTTTCTAAGGAAAGCATTGATTTGGCTCCTTACCAATGTTTGTGAGGAGCTCCAGGGTACCATTAGTTAATCCCATACCACATCACTAAATAGAATCCTGGGCAAGAGTTAAAATAAGTGTCACTTTCTTAAGTAAAGGCTAACAGGTAGATCTTTCTCAGCACAGTCTGTGCATGCTCTTGTATAGTTTTCCTTGGAGCCTAGTTGACATGTACTACAATTGAGAAGGGCACAGTACATTGCTGCTTTCCTAGAAAAGGAGTGAGCCTTGGCTGCCTAGTGAACCTAACATTTTGGGGCCTTTTCTGAGGAAGGTGTACCCTCAACAGAACAGGTAAAACCTTTATATATATATGTCTCTGAAGATTAGGTCAGATAGCGACCTGATGGAAATTCATTAACCTGTGCAGAATTTACTGCAGGGATGTTTTTTTCCCAGGCATTTCACTGTTTATGAAATAGTGCTGTTACAATCAGGAGGAGAGTCCATGCTCCATCCCATCAAATGGAGTGTTTTAGCCAAGAGAAAAGCATATTTAAGAGGAATTTGTCATTGTTTTGATTAGGATACAAAGATCAACACAAGATTCTTTCTGTCAGACTTGTATTCTCAAAAGGAAATGTATAGTACACATAAAATATTTATGATCATTTCATACATTGTAACTGTATCTATGTAAAAGCCAAAACAAATATCAACTGTTCCAGCTATACAATATACAGTGCCTGATGTGTTTATTGCCATATTTTCTCTGACCAGTCTCCTGTCTGTTGTGTTCCTCCAGTGACTGTGTTATTCCAGGGAAATGAGTAACACAAGGGGAGGAGGGTGCATAATGGCTTCTACACTGTAGGGGGTTGTCTGAACTAACACATGGATCATGCTCTACATCTCTTGAGTCTGTGTTGAATCTGTGTTCATGTATGATGCAGAAAACACATAGAGGGTGAGCTGCTCAGGTTTTTTTGAAAGAAATCAGTGTCCATCACAGGCTTGTCACACTTTTCAGTTCATAGCTTTGAGGATTAATGAAATGCTAGAGATAAAAATATAAGTCCTCTCCTAAGGAATTCCAAAGCCCAAATGGTTCTGGTTTTATCTGTGTTATTTTGCAAGAACTGTTAGCTAGATTTCATTCTTTTTCTCCCAATGCAGTGAATAGATGAAGTATGGAAACCCTTGCAGATACAAGGAGAGCTATAATCCTGTGCTGCTGAAATCTCAAGCTTTCACATTTTGCCAGATGGATTGTTACAACACATTTTAAACAGTGTCAAAGTATTCTCAAGCCACGTATGATTATTGATACAAGACTTGCATGAATGATGGAATTGAGCAACAAAGAACAAAGGAGCTCAATATAGCCATCAGTCACCAAAATGTTTGCGTTGAGGAGATGTATGTGAAATTGACAGTTTGAAATTTTAAGTGTGAATCTTGTAGAGGGAAATGTAATGTAATCCATAATGGGAAACAATTTAAAGACAGAAGATATTAGTTGGGAAAGGGAAAATGATTTACTGAGGAGGGTCAGTTTGGGGGTCAGCATTTTCTGTCATTTTATTCCCTCCATGGGCTCAGTTACTGAGCAGAATGTTTTACATAATAGAATTCTGGACTCCCTTCTTGGTTGTTGATATTCCACTTGTGTATGCTCAGAGCCTGTCAATGATGACAGCTGGTTATTTCTTCAACACACAGATTTTGATTATGTCTTGTTTTACGGTCACTATTTGGTTTTCACAGGGAATTTTTTCCCACCCAGAAGACAACAAATGTTGGACTGACCCAGTAATTGTTCTTTCCTGTATTTCCTTTGGGCTCTTGTTCAGCTAGTTGGATCAGAGTCGTTTTAAACATAATTAGGCCGTAATATATCACTCTGGGTTATTTTGCATGTGACATCACCAAGGAGACCCAATGGGAAAATTAGAGTATTTTTTGGACAATGTATCTGTAACTATTTTAACTACTTGGGTTTTTTTAAGTTTGTAAACAGTAGTCTTTGCAGAGTGACGAGTTAAGATATATTGCACCCTAATAGAGATGTTTAGTAAATTAGATTTTCATAGTGCTAATTGAATTTGTTACAAAGCTGATGAACATTAGCTAAGGAAAGGGCAATATATTTTATTTTATTGAGCACATCTCAGAGTGCTTGTAATTTAGTAGGGCCACCACACTTTCTGGGCAGGCTATCAAGTAGGATGTTGTAATGATTTGCATGACTACTATAGTAGATGGAAAAATGTAGCTTGTGTTCGTAGCTGTTCCATTAGTGTCTTGCACAGTGTGCAGCCCTTTGGTGCTCTTTGGAGAGCTGTGTCATAATCCCTGCATCTTTTGAAGAATTTGGTCTGGCGAAATCAAGTAAACTATACACCGTTTAAAACCTGGTGTGTAATTAGATGATGAGACAAAGGAAAGACTGAGAAAGTCAGATAACCAATAGAATCCTGAACTTATCAAAACAGAGCTCTTGCCAAGGACCTTGGAATTCATCTGATTCAGTTGCTGGAAAAATGCCTGAATTAAAAATTATCCTACAAGGACCAAGAAAATAGAGGCAAATTCTGGCACTCTACAGTTTTCTCCCAAAATGGTCATTAATGCTGCAAAAACAGAATAGGGTGAACAACCCTTGGCCCCATGCTTGGCCCCCTACTGTAGGCTCTATCTGCCAAAATTAGATGGAATAGAAGATCAAAAATGGGGAGAGGGGGAGAAGGTTGAAAAAAGAGAGCTTAGAAGAGGAGGGTGGTTGGAAAGGGAAATACTCATAGGCTATGCCCCCTGCCAGCACTGAAATACTCAGTTGCAGCTCCACTCACAAAGCACCTGTTGGCAGCTGTTGGAGCAGTTTATAGATTTTGAGATGGTTCCCTTATGTGAAATGTGATATGATCTTATTTTAGTAAAATAGAAGCAATTCTTGGACAATAATTAAAGCAATAAATATACCTGCACAGTAATAATCATTGACTGATATCACCTATGTTGTCTTCCTTTTATCCAGTATTGAAAATAAACAATCTTGCATGGAGCGAAAAGAAAATACAGCAAAACAATGATCATAAATATTAACCTGATACTGTATTTCAAACTCAGTGGCAGAAAACTAGGGATCAGGGGCTGTCTGGAAAATTTTATGTTTTTCAATCTTTATGCATTAGACTGTAATGATAAAAAAATAATGAAAATGAAGCTCAGATGTGGTGTGTGCCATTAAAGGAAGAGGACAGGGTGTGGAACTTAAGCCAGTGACCTCTGAAATAGGAGAGCATCCAGTGGAACATAAGCATGTGCCATGTGCTTAGTTTCAGTGGGACTCTATGTTATACCTAAAGAAAGGAATTTGCAGATATTTTAACTTCAAGAAGAATTCTTTCTTGAATCCAGATTTTTGGAAATTTAGCTCTGACTCATCAAAACATTCTTTATTATGAAAGCTTTGTAATTATTTTTACAATAATCATAAATAAAGTAAATAAATGCATTCAAACATTGTAATAACTATAGTCTTCATGACTTGTTTCTTCATTATGTAGCATTGAATTTATTACACCAGGTAAAAATAGTGAGTGGACATTTCAGCGTCCTAATAACC
This sequence comes from Zonotrichia albicollis, assembly GCF_047830755.1. Taxonomy (NCBI): domain Eukaryota; kingdom Metazoa; phylum Chordata; class Aves; order Passeriformes; family Passerellidae; genus Zonotrichia; species Zonotrichia albicollis. The sequence goes on from NC_133824.1 coordinate 17,874,746, forward strand.
AGGGCACAGAAATTTCAAAGACATTTTAATTATTATCTAGGAATGTATGCATGTATTTTCTTAGAACTTCAAAGTCCTGTAAGATTTCTGTAGTAGTTTTTATTCTGTCTGCATATTGACAGATCTCTAAAATGGACTTTTACAGTAGTCTTGCTAAATACATCTTTTTACTGCTTGTTTGCTCTTTGGAGTGAGGCTGATAGGCCAAATGGAAAGGGGAGTAGCAAACCTAGAAATTTAACTAGAAAGTTTTCCCTTGGTTATGTGTGGACTTTTCATCAGGTGTCAAGTGGGTAGAAAAAGTAATAGAGCCAGCTTTGAAGGTGGTGTTGACAGGTGCATTTGGGACCTTCCAGATCTCTCTTATTACCTTGGCACTGGCCCCTTGAGATTCACACTCAAAGGGGAAAAGCCAGGACCACACATCAGCATTAGCACAGGGCAGGGTAGGACAAAGAACCAGTGAAGCTGCAGCTCAGATACTCAGGAATCAGCTGTCATCTTAGCATCAAGTGCATCTGAGCCACCAGTGCAGTCCTGCAGTGTCCTTAGGAATTATTCTTGTACAACAAAGAAGCAAGTGCCAACCTGAACTCCCTTCCTTTGCTACTCTCAACAAGACTTAATGCATTTATTTATGATGCCAGACAAATGTTCCCCTGTACTTAAGTCAGAAATCTGAGCGAAAACTAAGATTAAATTGATTATGTAGTAAAGTCCTCGCTTAGCCCACTCCAGTGAACAATTAGCTCTGTTCACTGTTGAAAAGCCCAATGGTTCATACACACTACAGAAGCACATGTTTAATGTATGAGGTGTACGAATATTGTGTCATCAATTATATGTGTAGGTTTTTACATTGCCTTTCAAATTTAAAAACTGCTGGAGTCAATGAAAATTGAATTACTATTTGTACAAATGTTTACTAGGCCTTTCTTTGTTATTCTTTTATAGGTCTTGTAGAAATTTGCCTGATGCATCCCCTTGATGTAGTGAAAACAAGGTAAGATCATGCTTGAACAGGTTTTGTTGACATTGGAAGATATCCAAATTACAAGCTGTCAAAAAATAAAATCCTAGAACTTCTCCCAGTAAGATAACTTGTGCCTCTAATGACATTTATATTTGCTTACCTGCATTTACAGCATTTGACAGATGGAATTTGAGTAGCATGGCACATTTCTGATTAGAGGTCATCTAAACGTGTTAAATCTGGTTATGACATTTATTTTTACTCTTGTAACACAATGCTATGACATGAAGATGGCTAAAGTTAAATTCACTTTGTATATGTAGTATCTGCAGTAATGCTTTTATATTTAATTGGGAAATGCCATATTGCCTTCAAAATAATTTTCATCAAATTTTAATAAAAATAATAAGAGGAGATGTTCCATATTCTTTGTAAGAAAAATAACTTCATGATTTTATATTTTTAAAATATTTTTGTCTTTATTTTTTTTCTGAATATTTCTTCTTATGTGAATATAAATTATTAAATGCCCACAAAAATTTGCTGAAGTTTGTTTGGTTTTTGTTAATGTTGGTTACTGAAGTGGAAAAAACGAATAGCTGTGTTTCTAGTTTCTGGAATATCCTTTTATTTCCTATGCATTTTAGTTTTTCTATAAATTCACAAATCAGTGTTACTGCACATGAAAAGCAAACCAGAATGGAGAAGCATACTGGTAGGAGGTGAAAGCTATTCATGCCATGTGTGTTACGCAGTGCCAAAAATTACGATAGATACTGTTCCTGGAGCTCTATCTAGGTCACAGACATGTAGGCAGAAAAGCTTCACTAGGAGACTAATCAGCCCCACACAAATGATGAGGACAGCTGTGATCTCTGGAATATGCTTGAAGTTGTCAATTATGACTTCATATTCTAGTTTCAGTTAGCCAACATGTGCTTTTTTTGGATGCATTTTTGGCTTCTATTTAAATTACATTTTGTGATTTGCCTAAGACCTTGAGATGCATTTTTTTGCAGGTTGCGTTTTGTAGAAGGAAGTAAGCTGTGATCATTGCCCCATGCCAGGAAAGAGTTATTCAGGCTCCAGGTGCATTAAGTGCTGCTGAGGTGCTGTAGGTCCTTCTTGAGGCTTGGAGGTTGCTCAGGCAATCCTTCCATATCCCTTCATAACGTGGATGTGTTGATTCATACAGAGACAGTGCTCCTGGTGGTTCTGAGGGTCCTCTCTGCCCCTCCAAGTACCACTGGAACAATCCTATTAAAACAAGACTTTCATGAGATGGAAATTAAAGACTCAGAGGCAACAGAGTACAAATACAAATACAACACCAAATTGAAAAGAAAAAAAAATCTTTCGTGGTCCCAAAAGGATGTGCTTTAGTGACTTCATTTTGGCAGTTTGTGCTTTGACTCACCTCTAGCTTTCAAGCTTTGGTTTTACTACTCCTCATTTTTCTCTTTGCACTGGATTAGTGTTCTTTTGTAGTAAGAATGTAGATAATTCATAATTTAGCGTAAGCCACATATCGTGTCAGAAAATGCATTAATTGCACATCTGTACTGGCAATCAACAGAGGTACTTTCAGTTTTCTGATAGGACCAGAGGACTCTCAGAACACAAGGACAGATTTCCCCGTGTCTCTTTGAGCTTTCACTGAGTTTTACACACTTTTAGCAGTGAAAAAGCTTTTCAGACCTGAGGTCCTGAAATGTAAAGCATTAAAGAGTGTATGGGGATATTTGTCAAGCTGTAACAATCCTTAAAAACACAATAAAAATTAAAAATTAGGAAACCCATAAATTTGAAATGTGAGCCCATAAACAGTGGAATTTTAGAAGAAAGAAAGAAGTAGGAAGAAAGGAAACAACAGTAGCTGTGCAGAAGAAATCAGATTATTGATGAAAGTAAAACTGAGGGGCTGAATCAAATTTAAAATCCATTAAACAAATTTCTTTATTTGAAGAAACTTCCATTGAGTTAGTTCTTCCACTGAGTTAGTTGCAGCTCTTTGCAGAAGTGGGCAGCACCCAAGTGATAGTTTTTTTAGTTTGTTGATGCAGATGTATTCAGAGATATTACACAGATTTTGCAGAAATGTTTCCGCAGATCTCAGCAGATGGTAGTCGTTCAAAATACTTACATTTTGAAAGCAAATGACAAAACCAAGAATAGAATGTCCTTTGATCACATCCATCATTTTGTTCTATGTTCCTTTCATTTTGTAATGGTCCCAATTTACTATAGCAGATTAATTCTTTGATGGCCTTGAAAGTTTAAATGAAACATTGGTTTTAATTCTGAATTTCGGACATAGAATGTTTTCTAATAGTTTTTCATTGACTTTATTCCTTTCTTGCAGTGCTTCTAAGTACTATTGTGTGCTTAATCTTTCCCAACATGGTATTGATAATCCACTGTTTCCTAATCACTTCCAGCTATTATAGTTTTGGTGATTAGTTTAGGGTTTTCTTCCTATTGGTTAGGTGAAAAGATGTATGAAAGCACCATTTCTTCCTTAATTTTTATGGTGTTTTGAGTTTCCTACCTTTTTTCCTAGAAGTGTGTTTGGTTAGAAGAGTCCTGTGGCCATTTCAAATTATGTAATCTCATTGATCTAAGTGACTGTTCTGAAGGAGTTTAGGGAAGATGTCAGAGGCTCACATCTAGTGTACTTGTGGCTTAGTGCTTCATTGATATTTTGTGTAAGTGCATGTTTTTAATAAAAAATTGGAGAAAATAAAGTTTCTGTCAAAGATTATTTTGAAACCCTGGAAAATGGTTTGGCTCTTCTATGACATTTTGCAATATCTTTTCTGTGTTTAGCAATTTTCTATTATTCTACAGTAACAATGCTAGATTTGTTTATCTGCTCACATCAAGGGAGGAACAGTATATAAGTACATGCTTATAAACCATAGATAATCCAAATGCTTAATGAAGTGTTTTTTTCCTAAGTGTACATGTGAAAATAATTTTATTTTTTTCTCTGCTAGAACACCAAAGATCACTACTCTAAGAAATTCCTGATAGCTGGATAGATTAAGATAACTATGATTCATTGTTTTAGCTTTATGAATCCCACTTATTCTTTGAAATGAAGCTCTTTCCTCATTTGCAAGATATATTGGAATAGTGTCAGATGAGATATTAAAAAAAGGTGTGCTGGTTTATTTTTTTTAGAACAGTTTCTAATAGCTATTTTATACATCAGTTACCTTATGGTTAAGCTAGCCATCAAATAAAGTACTGAACCTCTGTTCTTTTCGTCCTGAAAACAGAGTCTGACAAGTTTTTTTGTGTGTCCATGTATGAGAAGTGACAGCACTAGCAAGAGTTTTCTGGCACAGATACAGTCAAGACATAGAAGGTCTATTTTTTAATTAAGAGCTCTAGATGATCTTTCTTTCCTAGAAGGTGAGGGAGGAGAAAAGTGTCTTATCTTAGGATAAAGGATTGGGTTTGCTTACTTTGTACCTTTTTTTGTGTCTGAAGCATAATGCAGGCTGTAATGTTGTTTTCATCCGTGAGACTTTCAAAGGATGACAAAATGACCTAGTAGGTCATGATACATAGGACAAGACATTGCCATATATATTACTTTAAATTTAAAAACAGTAAGGCGATTTTCCAGGTAGAGTTTATGTCTTGATTCAATCAAATATACAAAATTCACAACTTAAATACGTTTTATTGTTGGATAATTGGTATTTATGCAGTGTGTGTAGTTGGTGAGAGAAAGGGAGAATTACAGGGAGCTGTGTAAAGCCAAGGGAAAGCTAATTGTATTTGAGGAATCAGTCACCCAAGCCTAGCTAGTAACTGGAGGATCTTGCTGTGGTCTCTCTGACAGTTCCAGGTTATAGTCTGAGGTTATTTCCCTAGGCTTATGAGTTCATTCTCCTTATGTGCTTTTTCTTTTTCATTGATTATCACCAGTATTTATACAGCTGAATTTTAATGACTCCACTGTTCTTGAAAACAATTTCAAAATTTCCTTTGCAAGTATTCATACAGACTGTGAAACATATATTTGTGTGGAAATAGTAATTTTGGATGTGACTTGGTATTAAGTAGTCAGGAAATGGAAACCTACTGAGTAATTTTTTTCAACAGTTATCTACAGAATTTAATAGAAAACACAAATGAAGAAATGTATGAATAGGTGTTTTCAAAGAATAGATTAAAAAATAACAACAGAAAAACTTTCAAATGCATAGCATCTGAAAAGAAAATATATCTGAAATTCCTGTGAACCAGAAAAATGTTATGGGAATTAGATGAATCATTTACTTCTCTATTCCATTTTAGGTGTAATATGACATCACTATGCATTTTGAGACAAATATCTGAAAGAGAGATGGTTTCTCTCACATCACAATAATACCAAATTGTCCTCCAGATCTATGTTGACTTCAGTGGAGATAGATGAGTTCATACCACTGGAGTATTTAGAGATTTTTTACTTTCAGACAACGTATTCAAAGAGAGGTGAATGTTATGCCAAATACCATATAAAAGACTTGGAGAAAATCTAGTTTATTATTTTATTAATAATAGAATAGTAGAATCATCAGGGTAACCTTTATCCTAACATTTTAGACATATATTCAGTGGGCAGTTTTTTAATACTTCTCTAGTTAACTCAAATAATGACAGTTCCATTTGATTTTTTTCTCGATGTTGAAAACATTCTTTTCTATTTTTCTATATAGTTGTGCATTTGCAAGGCAGTCTCACATTGAGATGAGCATGCAATTTCAAAATCAATGCATAAAGGAGACCCAGGAGACATTATTTTGAAAGATTTTACTTTTATTTATCAGGAGAATAATTTATAAGGTGTAGCTTATTTTTCTGATCAACCTATCACATGTTCCGGTGTTTTTTATTAAAGCTGTTTCTCACCTTTGGCAGGAAGGCTGCAGTCCATATTGCTCTACTGTAATGCCTCTTCACAAATGTCAGCTTTAGATTAGAATCTTCATATGGACTGACTTTTGGTCTCATGTATGATCCTGAACATCAGCATTTAAAATATGAGGCAAATAATTCACCTGAGAAACTGTGGAGGAAATTTTTTGTGTAGTTGGGATGGAGATTTTAAATTTTGCTAATCTTTCTGAAAAATTCTTAAGCAACATCATTAATCTGAAGGCCCAAAGCTAAAAAATAATTTGGGATCTAAATCAAGGTTTGGAATCTGCATTACAGACCCATTTCTAGTTAACAACTGTTCTGCTGATTTGTGTGCATGTTTATCCATTCTGTTCCTTTGTTCCAATTCTGTCATTTTGGTCTTATTAAAAAAGTTCAGCTTACTACATGTGTTTCTGATCTCATTCCATCTGTTATTTTGCAAGAGCTACTTCCTTTATATCATTAATTCGTCTTTGATTTTTGGTATTTTTTGTTTGAATGGGCAGAGGTGGAGCTTGTTTCTGAAAAACATTGGTTAAGGAAGAGTTCATTGTCCTTATACAGTGTTACCATTTCCAAGTGAGTGACCATAGTTCACTTGGTTTGCTCAGGCCGTGATAAGTTCATGGTATTGATGCAAACTGCTCTAGTTAGATTCGTAACCATTTTAAGCAGAAAATAGTCTTCCTGTCCTGGGAAAATTATCAGGATACCAAAATATTCTGTATTGGAATGAACAGTTGAACTCTCAGAAGACCTAGAAAAACAATGAGTTATGGCCAATGAAATTTTGTGCAATTAATTTTGGATTTTGGAAGTTTTCACTTCCTTTTTTCCCTTTCTTTCTTTTCAATGTCTTTTAAGTAATTTTGAACTAGAAAAACAGAAGGTTTTGTTTGAAAATGTAGAGAACAACATCCATTGTCATCTAAAAGAAGTATATAAAAATATATTGAAACTGATAGTTTCTTGAGTAATGGTTTTTTTCATTTTGAAGAAAAAGAACCAAGTAAAAATAATCCCTGACCAACTCAGCTTAATGTCTTTATTTCATCCAAATGCCAAGGCTTTACTCTAGGATTAGATTTCCTTCAATTATCAGTGGCCTTTGGCACAATTTTTCACAGGGTTTGTGTGCATATTGCAGCTTATACTCTGGTTTTATCATTTGAATTTCAGCATTGAAATACTTTGGATATTTATGTACAGATCAAATTTTTTTATAATGAGGACTTTACAGTTTATAGTAATTTAGACGTGGATGTGATTCAGTGCTCTATAATTTGCCTTTCTTTTTCCTTCTATGTACAATCTGTTAGGAATTAATAAGGGCACATGGGCTAATAATTTCTGCTGGATATACTATTGCAATTTAAATCCTTCCCTGAATTAAAAAACAGTATTGATGTACACTGTTACACAGATGCTCTGATTTGCAGTGGTGGTCAATGTGATTCCTGTTCCTATGTGATTTTTTTTTTTTTTTTTTTTGCTATTCGTCAGTGTACCACGTGTATATTTTATAAAGAGTGTCAAGATCTTTTGGGATAAAAGGAGCTGCATAAATGTGGCTTCATCATCTCCTCATTTTATACTGTATTATATGTGATCAAACACCAGAACTGCTTGATGATATCCCTATTTCAAATCAGTATAGATTTTTGGAAGATCTATAACCTATATTCTTTTCTTGATTTTAAAATAATTCTATACCTTCTTTGAAAGAAATGGAATTTCTGCATCATCAAATCAGACTGCTACAGATGTCTCAAGCTTTTCTTTAATTTTGATTACACATTGTGCCATCTACTCTTGAGTTTTTAAATGAATATGTGGTTCTTTTTTAGGGACAGAAATACCCTAAAATTGTAATTTGCATTTGACAGCATGGCATGCTTCAAGTTACATGTTACCTGTGCCATTTCACTGGATTTACCAAAACTTCCCTCAGTTTCTTGAGTCACTTGTGAGCTGTAACAACCTAGAATTTCTAACACCCACAAAATAAACCATGTCCACCTTCAGCTCAAGACAGAACAAAAATCTCTACTTACCTATTAAAGAATTCTTTCCTTGTTTGTGAGGTTTTTAGGGGAATAGCAAGAAATAAAGACAAGTCCAGATACCTTCAGGAGTGAACCAGAAGGAAGTGAAATGGCTCTATGGGCAGGGAGCAAGAGGTGAGACCATCATAGGGGAATTGAGAGAGGCAGTAGTAGATGGGATAAGCTTTTCAGACAAGGAAGCAACTGGACAGTCTACCAGAGAGAGCAAAGGTAAAAGAATGCCAGGGCAAGAAGGAACGTGTGATGATGGTGTAATTTCTTGTCAGATAGATACAGAAGGGATGTTTGTGGTTTCTAGAAGGCTGGTGGACCAAAGCTGACTTGGAGTGGCCTTGGTTTTCTTCAAGATGCAATTTTGCATCTTGAATATTATAAATTATCAAATATTTAAATTTTTTTGAGATTTAGAGTGTAGTGCCAGTGATGCCAAGGTCATGAGTTCAATCCCCATTTGGGCCAATCACTTAAGAGTAGGACTTGATGGTCCTTGGATCCCTTCCAACTCAGACAATTCTATGATTCTATGAGAAGGTCCTTTACATTCCTCAAACGCAGTTCTGTCTAGGTGAATCCTTACAGATGGTTCCTTGAGCAGCTGATTTGGGGAGTCTGGTAATCATGCTGGAAGACATATTGAATATTATCCATCCTGCTTGTGGCAATCCTTTTGACTATGGACATTTGCAAGATATATTCAGTCTTTTGTTCTCTTAACAATTTTTTTTTGTTACTTAATTTTTCCTCCTATTTGGACAATAAGCTAGAAGAGTTTCAGGTCCCTTTAATGTATATTTTGTTTTTATTCTAATGACATAGCACAAGATTCTTTCTATGTTTGGATTTCCAGTGCTTGCAAAGTTCATATAAATCTACTGGCAACTACAAGGGCAGAACTTGTAAAAAGACAAGAGCCTGAGGGTTTCTCTCCAATAATCTGCATCTATATATTTACATGCTTTAGAGAAATAAATGTACACAGATATATTTGACTGTAGCAGTACAGCATCTTCCTTGGAAAAAGAAGTGAAGTTTCTTTATATTTAAGTTCTCTAGCACTGGAAAAACGTGCTGGAGATTAGTTTTTTCTGCCTGATGCAGTTGCAAAAAAGTGGTATAGACTGTGTTTTGTGATTTCACAAGATGTACATTCTATGCTTGCAATTTAAATCCAAGAAAGCTCTGGAATTTTTTTCTTCCATTTGTTATTGCCTTAATTTTATGAAAATGCTTCCTTTTATAATATGAGGCTACAAATAGCCCTCTTCTAGACAGGACAGGAAAATGTGATGTAAGATCTCTAAAACTGTTATGGCGAGGAATCATACCATGCCTTACAGTTATGAGAGAATAATTCTTTTGTCATTACACTGCCCAATGGGAAAAAGAAAAAAAGGAAGAGAACCCAGGACTAAGTACCTCTAAAATGTACTCATTGTAGTGTTGTCTGTTTCTCTAGTTAGAAACTACTGAAGACGTTAAAGATAGTATAGAAGCACTTGGATTTTTTTTGTGCTGTCTCAAGATATCTACAGATAAACAGGATATTTACAAGAATCAGAAGCCTTGTCTAAATTTTCATGACAAAATATTCAAATTCAGTTTGAAACATTTTGAATCTGTGGGTCAGCTGACAGATCTGGAAAAATACATCTATGTTTGTACAGAAAACACCCTGTGGTATTATAGTGTGTTATATTGTATTAAATACAATAGATGTGTTTAATTATTTTATTCATTTAGATTCCCTCATGCTGTTGTATTGCTGTCAAAAAAGGAGTCCTGGAAATTACGGTAATGTAACTTTTTTGAGTTATGGAAATTGCCTCAGTGCTCCTTACACTCTTAACAGGGAGAAAGAAATAGCATTAGAAGACTTGGTGCTCAGTGCAATGTGAACTACCTTGTACATCACTTGTAAATCTGAATTATTTCTTTTGGACATGGGACATCTATTCAATTATTCATCTGCTATTTCTTGGCAATGGGGAATAGTGCCAGGACTGCTAGCATTTTATCCAGAGCTGTACTGTTTTGATCACTGCAGTAGAATCAGCACTTAAAATCACAGCCCATTTCCAAATGAGGTGTTACAGCCCGTCTGTCACATTCTGCCACTGCTGTACTAGCACTCAGAAATCTCCACCCCAGTGCTGAGTCCAGCTTCCTCTCCCTCTCACTTTTCCTCACCCTCACCCTCTCCTCTCTCCTTGCCTCTGCCTGTTGCTTGGTCCCAAACCATACTTTTTGTCCAGTCTATTTTAAATTGTGCCCAGTGATAAGTCCCCTCTAATTCCCTTGGAATGCCCCTGCATAGCCTTCTGCTTCTCTCAGCCAGTAGGTATTTTCTAATGTTCCAGTATTTCCATTACATAGTTTTATCCCTAACAACTACCTACGCACCCTTTACTGTATATTGTTCCCCTTTCCCTTTGTTTATTCCCTTTAGACATAGTAGATTCATGGCATGCCCCCATTTTCTTTTTTCCCAAGCCTAAATTAGTGTGAGATAATCAGAGAAGCTCTTTAAATAATCTTTTTCTCTCTATTAATACTGTATTTAAAATATAATCAGTCAAAAGAAATCATGAGGGATAGAGTGGAATGAGAGCAAGAGGGAAAGGAGAAAATGAAGGACTGGGAGGTGAGAAGGTACATGGGATTCTATTAACAAGAAAAATACATGCTGAAAATAAGTATTTAAGATGGGAATTGGGGAGTGAGAATGAACAGATGTTAGCAAAGTTACTTTGTCTGGAGACAAAGAAACGGGATAGTTAAAAAATGTGTGTATTTTAAAGTAAGATTTTAAAAAAGGATTAAGCAGCTGGGAAAGGTTACTTAGACTATGAGTTGGAGACATCTATGGTATACATAAGATTTTTTTAAAAACAATCTAACAAAGCAGCTGGGTGAGTTATTAACAGATGTTAATGATTTGTCAGTGGTATAAAACATTAAGATCACATTCAGGGGTAGACTGTAGTCATGTCTGATTTCTCCATGGACAAAACTTTTGCATTAGACCACTGTCATGCCTGATTTCTAACCATGGATGGAACATGCCTAAATAATTCAAGCAAGGAGAAAAATAAAGAAAGAAAAAGAAAAAGAAAAAGAAAAAGAAAAAGAAAAAGAAAAAGAAAGAAAGAAAGAAAGAAAGAAAGAAAGAAAGAAAGAAAGAAACAAAGAAACAAAGAAAGAAAGAAAGAAAGAAAGAGAAAGAAGGAAAGAAAGAAAGAAAGAAAAAGAAAGAAAGAAAGAAAACTGCCTATGTTTATTTTACTAGAATTTGTTCATCTACTGCAATGAGTGGGAGACAGTTCAAGTATGGAAAATCAGTGTTTAATGACTTCATTTAGAATAAACAGAAAGTAAATGTTCTCCTCTTTACATTTCTTTTTTTCTCACTTGTACTTGAGCTAGCTTTTCAAAGCTATGGATACAAGAGAATAAAGCTGTATGTGTTGGAAGCACAATGTAACTGTAGCAATGCCAATAATTCTCTCAGAGTAGTTGGCCCTTAATGCTGTATTTAAGTATGTCCCGAAAATAACTGCATTAGGCCTGTAAGTGCCAAGTAAATCTATAAATAAATAAAAAGAGAGATAATATCTTTATGAACTGTGCTTTCTGTATGTTTTTATGAACAGATGCATCAGTGTGTATTCTAGGTCTAGAGGGGGTTTTGAGAAACAAGAGTATTCATGTTGAGTGGGATGCAAGTAAAATACCATCTCCAAAATAATCTTGGCACAATAGACATGTCTTTTGAACTTATTTCTCAAGAGAGTAAAAAGAAACAACAAAAAGCTAAGGAAATATTTGCAAGTTTTTAGCTGCTGTGATGTTGTAGTAAGCTGATGACTCCCTGGTGAGCAGGCAGTGGGTTAGATTGTGCTTTTACAACCCGAGTTGAGCCAGGGGCAGAGCTCAGTGGCACCAGCTGAAGAGCAGCACACAGGAGGGGTTGTGCCTCAGAGGTGCTGTGAGCTTCCCAATTTTCTCATTATCTTCATAATGGATGATTGATCCATAGCAGTACTAATTGTTTGGAACTACAAAAGTGTGGTCATTACTTGTACCTCTTTTATCCATTTCCCTAAATCTGGAGCAGGGGCTAAAGAGTAGCTGTGTGTCCCCTGTGCACTGGCTGCCATTATGGGCCTGCAGCAGAGCAGTGGAAGGTGCTGTGGGTGCCCATATGTGCATGGTGGAGTTCAGGATCTGCTACACAGGGAGATGCATTTCCAAGTGTTCCATGTCCTACTGTCCATCCAGCATCTGCCTAGGTGTGGCAACTTAGATCAAGATGGTTTCACCCCGGAGGAACATTGGATACTTCTTTCTTCAGCACATTAGTGAGCTGAACCAATGCAAGAATCAGTCATGGCACTTTTTCCTGAATGAGTCGTCTACAGACTGGACGGATAAGATTAAAGTTTTGAAACTGTTAAACTGGAATACAAATCAGGAAAGGAAAAGCAAACAAACAAACAAACAACAAAATCCAAGAAAACTCCTCTTTTAAACTTACGTTGTATCTTAGAAAGAAGTGAAGGGAGGCATGTGTCATTTAAAAACATGGTTCCACAAGATTTTCAGCTCAATTCTTTTGGAATTGTGTTCCCTTGACACATACACTCCCATTCTTCAGCCCCTTGACACACACTGGATCTCAGGGATCTAGCACAGTGGACTTATCAATTAATCATTGTAAATAATTACAGTGGGTTTCTTTTTCTGGCTGGGTTTCTCTTTTACCAGTTTGGTTTTCTGAATTAATTCCCCACACAATGATGTGTCAGGCAGTATGAGGACAAAGAAAGGGGCAACCCAGATCCAGATCAGCAGTGGCAACCCCCAAACTGTATGCTAAAGGTATGCATGAAAGGCATGTGTGTACATGCTGTCATTAGAGTATGCTGTTACACCTGATCTGCTGAAAGGTGATTTTACACTAGGAGAGTTAGGCCTGCTCCTGGTCCCTTGACACCCAACACCCTTCTATTCTTTGTAGTTTGGTCCCACAATTTCCCATATGCCAGATCTAGCTGTTGCAAAACTGCAGGGGAGAATGATTTAGCTTGATGGTGTGTCAGAAAATTAAGCTATTGAAAAGTATTTGTTTTCTAGTGGCTGCAGACTATTGGATCAGCTATCTACTAATGCAAAACTGCATCCTAATCAAAGATGTTATCTACTATGTCTCTAAATTATATATGAACTTTTATTTCTATGATTGCCATTTTTTCTATCTTGTCTGACAGAACATGCTTCATAGTGTTATGTCTTCTCTTAGAAAATAAAGTTTAGTTAGTTATGGACAAATGCGCGAGGGCGTATGCGGCCCTAGCTCCGGCTAGCACGAGGGGTGAGAAGGCCAACGCCCCTGCGCATAAGAAGCCAGCCCCCCTCGGCCTCTTGGCCTCAGGCTGGGCTGGAGGAAGTGCTCGGAGTGGCGCACGAGAGACGATAAAGGAGGTGACCACTTGCTGGGGGTGAACAGTTGGTTTATTGGGTGATCCGGAGGCACCAACGAGGAGGGGCACCAACCAGCAAAATGGCCCCGAACAGGGGAAGAGACAAGGTTTTAAAGGGAAGGGGGAGGAGAGAGGAGGGGAGCCCAGCCATCCAATGGGGAAACTCAAAGGGAGGTACTGAACATAACTGACATACACCAGAAACCAACGAATACAAAGTAAAGGAGGGGCCCCGGGACCACAGCCAACCACAACCCCCAGAGAGGAGAAGGTTCTCGAAACCTGGGAGGAGTGGGGGGTGATTGACTGGGCCCAGGGAGGAGAAAACATCCACTTATAAGGTGGGATGAGGGAGGAGCGGTTCTACAAACTGTAACATTAGCAACTAAAAATAGTATGGTAACCAGGCAACTTAACTGGCAAGGAGGCAGTGGCGGGAAAAACTGGGGAGAGAGGAACCATTTACAAAGAACAAAGGAGGGTACAGTACATAAAATGGGGGAGCAAACTGAGAAACTTAAAACACACTACAACAGACAAATATATTTTTTGAAGGTATAAGTTGAGTTCCATCACAGGATAAATAAAAACACTGCAAGAAAGGTATGTTACCTTCACAGGGGAATGGAATAATGCAACAATATTGTGCAAGTAAAAATATTTTCTAATTTAATAATTGAAAGGTGAATTTTTAAATGAATAGCTATTGCTGTTCATTGCTATCCTTTTCTTTTTCAGATACATTCTTTTTCTTTCCAAATTGTTATATTATCAACTTGACATTCTAAGAAGTAAAACAGATAACAATTCCATTTTTATAGAGATAATTCATTGTAACAGTATATGGCATATGTCTTAGGAAATTTAAGAATATACTGAAATTTAGTTTTCAACTCTACAAGACAGAAAATTCCAATTTTGTTATTCATTGTTGCTAAAAAGAAAAGATGCCGGTCTCCCTCATGCCAAATGCTCCTTCTTACAGAACCTGGTAGTTTGCCATAAGCCTATAGAACATATCACGCCATGAGAAGACTAATTGGTACAGTTTCTCATGAATTTGTGAGTTGTATCAGCTTACTAGAAGGGTTCAGTGAGCATCAGAATTATCATGGAAAAAGCAGAAGGACCACTCAGTGAAAACCAAGTAGGGACAATTGAGGTGTAAACCTCCCTGTTGTGTTTCAGGTGAACTCTTACATCTGATCGACTGATCATGGGAGATCTTAAGTAAGAAGCATCAAACCTCTGAAATCATGGGTATATTAGTTCCTGTACTTCAATGTACTCATTTATCAGCTCTGCAGTACTTAATTCTAGTTTCTAAATACTTGGTCAAGTTTGAATGAATAAAGGATTCCTGAAGTTCCCTGTTAATAAAATTGCACAATATTGCAGAAGTTGCTTGCTGATATTACTATGCAAAATGATTGCACACTACAAAGAGCTGTTGACTTTTTTGTGAAATACGTAATTAAGATTTTGAAGTTTTTTATTACAACTTTAGCAGATATACTAATTCATGGCTACTAAAAAGAGCCTCATATTTCTTCATGTCAGTCCTGCACTCATCAGATTCAGCTCTCTAACTTAGCCAAAAACCAATTCAACAATAAAAGGAAGAAAACTTGAAAAACCAACAAGCAAGCAAACAAACAAGCAAAACTGCCCAGCAAAACGTGTAGTTAGAGAGGGAAGAATATGGAAGGAAGTAAACTGAGTCTCTCTCCAAGCATATGTGTGTTTTTTGCAGTCAGTTCTAATGAACAGCGTGAAAAAATGGAACATGAAGCATCGTGCCCTAGGTAGGAAGTAAACCTGTACAAAGAAATAAGTACAGTGCCCTATGTGACATTTACTCCCATAGTTATGTGGAGATAGCAAGGACATAATTAACAAGAGGCCTGAGCTCCAGAATCATGACATCTGGAAATACAGAGGGTATATATTTGTCATCTTGCTGTGTACTGGCCTGATGATCCTCTACAGACTGTTGGCAAAGACTAAATATTAGGACAGGTGGCCTTCTGATCCTTTGTCTTCTGATACATAATAATTGGTACTATGGAGGCAAAAAGCCTCCTATCTTTACAGTAGTCACTTTCTTAGGATAAGGGACCTACAAAGGCATATATGACAGAATTGCCTGTGATAATAAGAGCTGAAGTCACTGACTCAGACACTTTCCATCCACTATTTTGATGAATCATCAGAAAAGTAATAAAAGAATGATGATGAGTGTATCATGCTCATACGCATTCTGAGTACCATGAAAAACATCTCATCCATTAGAAACAACATGAAATCCTAGAGAACATCACATCTGTGGAACAAGGTTAATAGTTCACATAGATTCAGCTGTTTCTGCTACATGAAACCTTTCCTTGATTAGCCAAACCAAATTTTGAGATCAATTAGATGCACTGATGATGCCATTTCCACTTACACATTTTCAGCATCTGAATAAATTTATGCAGCAGAAGCATTTAGAGCAGTTGAATAAGAAGAGCAAGGTCTTATTGTTGTCTTTTTGTGCTATTCTGACAGCTCAGAGGACATTGGGGGAGATTTTGGCACTGGAACATTTCCTTAATGAGTCAGAAGTCCTTAGGTGGTATATGATGTAGAGGTGGATTAATGACTCTGCTTCACCTCTTCCTCACAAACTCTTATATGGCAGTAGGTAATTCTGGAAAGAAATCAGTGGTCAGAATGTCTTTTACAATCCAGCTTTTTGTAGCTGCCAGTACAGACCCTGGTGACTAATAGGAATTCTGCACCAATTAGAGCAGAGTTGTGTTATATGTGCTGGGGCTAAAACAGTTCCAGTATTCTTGGCTAGCCTGAGTGCAGTGGAAATACATTAGCAGCTTTGAAAAGCTTGGCCCACAGTTCTTCCTCCCATTTAATCACATAGCTTAAGAATAATGTAAACTTGAGTCTTGGATGACAAATCATAAAGTTATAATCAGAAATGTTATAGCACAAGGCCAATTCACAGGTACTCTTGGAAGACATAATTTATGCAGTTGCAATAAATTTCAATTTCATCATTGTTCAATGATGAGAACAATGTGATTCAGAAGCCTTTTGAAAGAGGTTATTTTTCTATCTGGAGACGAGTTAGCTTCTGAACATACAGATATCTTGAATATTGGTAGTTGAATTCTTCCGTATTTGAAAAATAAACCAGGATTTTTATCCAGAGCGTAATAAAACTTAGAATAAACAGAAATTTGGTCAGCTAAAGTTTTGATGAGGCATATTTCAGGAAAAAAAAAAAGATAAATATATTAGAAGAATATGTCTTCTGAAGATACATCAATCAATTTTCAGTAATTTTTCAGATTTCAAAATTATGAAGCTACAGCTTTGGAAGCTAGTGGGAAACTGCAGAAGTGATACAGATGAAAATCTTGTGACTTTTCATGAAATACAGATAAAAGACTTGTGTTTTATATTACTTCCATTAAAACTAAGGCTGTGAACAAAAATACCTAGGGCAGTTCATTTTGTTCCTTCTGCTACAAAGTGGTAACCTGGGGCAACGTGTTGGACAGGTGGCTAAAAGTAATTTACCCTTGATTACAGTACTGTTGAATTTGTTCCACAGAGTAGCTCAGAATAATCAGTTAAGTAAACCCAATATTGGTGGATAATTTGGCATGACATGAACATTTTGGAAGGTCAGGGTGATATCTGTCTGTGACTTTAAATAAATGACAAAATATGCAACATTTCTAAGAGACAGTCAAATTTTTCACCTTTCTCTCAGGCACTGCCACAAGACTGTGTAGCATCTTGGGAAATGCTCCACAGGACATTGAAATGGGGCTGCAATATGCTCTGTTCTGGACGTATGCATGGGCTTGAGTTCATGACAGAATATTTAAACTAGATTTTGTTAGAACTTCAATTTTGATAACTTTAAACTTTCATATTTGTTGGAGTTTTCTTCTGAATTAACAATTGTTTTTTAAAGTGAATTTTCCTCATGGTAATCCACTTCATCAAGCTGTAATTTTTCTTTAACTATTTAACAGTTGAAGTTGCTGTAAATTTGTCTTCACTGTATGGGTGATACCCATAGAAAGGATCTGTAGGAATTGTTTGAAGGCGCTTATCTTGCCCTGTTTCTCAGGTATGGTCCATAAGGTGTCTTAGTTCCCACTCAGGGGCTTCTGACATAAGTTAGACACATATTTATGTGCTGGAGGGGTCAAAATCAAGGAATGTTTCTTTGCAAGTTGTACAGTGGGCACATAATCAAATGCAAAGTTTTGAATAATTTCAGCATAGTTGTATTTATTTTGGCTGCAATGTTCATATTACAATATGGGCCTATATATCTAAAATTGAAAAACTATCCTAGAAGAAACATATTATATGCTTAACAAATATAAAAAATGTGTGGGGCAGGGTAATCTAACTACTACTTTTTGGCCTGTCCATGTCTTTTGTCATTGTGTGTTTTCTAGTATTAAAATGTATATATTTGGTAGTTTTCCCTTCTACACCAGTGTACTGTAGAACTTCAGGTTAAGCAAGTTCTATACAAGTACTTAGGAGCAGACAATTTAATTGCATTTTCTGTTGTTAAAAATACTTCTGTAATGGAAAAGAATTGCACTGACATTTTAATATGCTGTCACTTTAAGATACTACATGAAGTGTGAACAGAGCACAGGCACTTTTAACAGGTGTCTCTAATTGTTAGTTTGTTTCTTAGAAATAGCTATAATATAAATTTTGGTGGAACATGTAGATCCAAGGTGTTTGGATCTTGAAACATCCTAACCAGGCTTTCCTTTCGTTGCTGGTGAAAACAAATTGGGTTGTGTAATTGACTTTTTTGTGAATAAAGCTTTTATGTTTGCTTTGAGTTCAAACTCCATCTTTTTCTTATTATTCTTTTTTCCCTTAGGAGGGATTGCAACATGGGCTTTTAGGGGAAAAAAAAAAAAAGTTCAGTGTATTCATTTATTTTAGTAAATAGGACGTTTCTATTGCTTTCAGATTTTGCCAGTCTGTAACTGCAGAAATAATCATGAAAAAAGGGTGAAAGCCAGATCAATTACATTTTTAAAGAGTGTATTTTCATTAGATCTTCCAAGTGCCTGTTATGTTCAAAGGGAGCTCAAGATTGTCTTGTTCACAGAATACTTGAAAAACCCCTTAAAAGAAACAGATCTATCCAGGAAAATGTCTGGATTGTTGTATGAAGTGTGCTTACTTTAAAAAAATGGCAGAAGAAGAGCATCAATACACATACAGTTTTTTCAAATTTTCAGTGAGGTTACTACTATCTGCAGAAGTTGATACAAAAATGTCTTTAAGCAAACAAACAAAAATCCGGAATACAAACCTGGTAACAAAAGTTAATACTGAATTTTGAAAAAGAAAACAGGACCAGTTTTGTTACATAGGAAATGAATTATGAACATTCATCTTCTAAAGAGTTTACGTAATTAATAAGTTTTTATTATAAATAGTTATTCTTTTCTGAATTGGCAGAAAGATAAACTACATAAATTCTTCAAAGTTATATACTTAAGATTTAGTGAACACTTCAAGATCAAATGTTTCACTAATTTTTAAGATACATTTAGATCGATTGCAGAAAATTATGGAAGTCCATTTATTAGTTAAGCTGTTGTTAAAGTAAAGGAATTCTGATCAATTTGCTAAGAATTGACTCCAGCTGTGCTGGTTTCCGTCATGTAGTTAAACAGAAGCTCACCATAGTTTGATCTCCTTGTCCTTATTTTCATGGTCACTGAAGTAAAGGTATGATGGACTCAGCAGCAGTCGTGTGTTCCTTGAGTGTTCAGGTGCTAATCCAGAGACTCAATTAAAAACTTCAAAGCCATTAGGGAAATATTTCTCTGAATTTAACATAGCTTACTATGTGTGTTAATTACATATTTAAATATCTATGAAGAAATATGTAAGAAATTCTCAATTTTAAGATCAAGTTGACAGATCTGGATTCTGATCTGGAATAAACAATAATCTCATCATCACAGCACATAGCTATGAAATGAAACAATGAGTTCCAACTCCTGTTTCCTGAATTGGATATCAGACTTGGACTTGACTTTCCCAAAACCTTCACAGATGCCTTGACCTCTGTGTCTCTATGGCATAATCCTTTACTCAAAGCTCAGAAACCGTTCTAGGCAGGACTAAAATATGAACTCCAAATAAGCTCATTTCTCCAGCATGTTCACTTGTGCATGTGTTTCAGCTACAAACTGCATTGTAAAAAAGCAAGAACAGATTGTGTCTCTGCCAGATCCTATTGTAAGTACTGTATCCACTAATACCCTGCCTCTCATTTCTTCAATAATTACAACTCCTTTTGATCAAAATAACTAGATGGAAGCACATTTTTCCTCATCACAGGAATAAAGAAAATTATGTGTCTAATGAATCCATTCTTAAAATGACTGCTGTATGTGAATCTATGCTGCAGGTGCAGATTCATGCATACTCAAGGTACAGAAATTCTTTATTTTTTAGCATTGTCCATGTTCTATTCCTGAACCTCCTGTCTGTGTTGCATGTGTGTAATATGTCCAAGTGCCAGAAATTGAGCTGACACCAACTGTGGCCTTCAAGAGTAATTCCAAATTAGCATCCTTGTGTCTTTTAGCTGGAATTCATTTTATTTGAACTGAACTGGAAAAAGAAATCTGAATTGGTTTTCTCCTTCAAAAGTTACCATTGCCCCTTGGGGTGCTGAATCTAGCTGGTAACTGCAGACATTTACTATAGCCTTGGTGTGTTTCAGCGTCACCTCTACTCCCTTCCAACAGTAAAGTCCTGCTTTTCACACCATTTCATATCCCTTTTCATTGCTTAACAAGTGACAAAAGAAGAATCTCCTCCCATATTTCTGTTCAAACCTTCACTGTGCCATCCAAGGATCAAGAGCTTCTGCATCAATCTGTAAAGCCACAGTTAGTGCACTAGAGTTCTTTCATTGCTTGTGGTAGATTCTCAAGACAAAGTCTGACACACTTTCATAGTTCTCAGGTCAGCAAGTCCATGTGCCTTTAACCTGGGATACCTCATGATCAGTGATGAGCAGTGTTTATCCCAACTACAGCATTTTTCCTTTTTCTTAGATCATGGTGGAAAACAAGAGTTCCACCCATCTTACATGTTAGACTTATAGTGTTAATCACTGGCACTTTCTTCCCCAGTGGTTTGGAGTTATTTCCAGAAATGTAAAAACAGACAAATATCAGTAGTGTAAATTTTGTAGACACTTTCTCTTCTTGTCATTCATGCAGAACTGGTTATTTTGGATTTTCCTTCCCACTATAAGGCATGTGCTTTGGGTAGACATGCAGAAAATAGTGTACTCAGAGAATGTGTAGAATGTATTTTAGATAAGGAATAGAAAATCAAAATAATGAAATAACAAAATTATTGTGTCAATTCACAGTTTTGAAATACATTAGTCATAGAGTTTGGGGAAATTTTGAAAATGGGTAATTAATTCTATTCCTTTTTCCTGTAGTCTTTCTGCAAGTGCAGAAAGCTATATGTGCTTTTGGTCACTTCACAATAGCCTAAGCCAGGTTAATGTTTTAAATAAACACTCAATGTTCATAAATTCCAACTGTTGAATGTATTTCCTGTGGTATGTTTTAAACAAGGGTCTGCTACTTCTGATGTTTATCCCTGACGTTGTTATACATACCTTTAGTATGCTTTCAGTTGTTGTTATCAAGGTTTTATTCTGTCATAAATTTCTAGATATATGTACAACTATAGGATTATTCTATTCTTCCTTCCCTAATTTTTTGTGAAACACTGCCAGTTAACTTTATGGAGGAAATATTGAAATGGTTTAAATCTTCAAGGAAACCTCTGAAGGAGCTAAAATCAGCTGTGCTAAAAAGGCATGTGCATGGCAGTTGTGGGTAAATGCCCTTTCTGGAGTGAATTTTTATTTTTGTGATTAAGATGCAAGTACCTGTTTTCTGAATCGCTCTTTCTAGTACAGCTAGCTAAGCTTAACTAAAACCAGAAGAGGAAGCATCTAAAAATCAAATCCAATTATGGGCAATACTCCCACAAGGTTCCTGACCTAATTTTAGGAGCTTTTCTTTTGAAAGTCCATCCCTATTCCATTCTATCAGAATCATATAGTGGGTGATATAGCCAGAAATACTGAAAAAAAAATCCCCACAGATTAGAGGGATATAACTGAAACAGAGATATAGATAGATATAGGTAGATCTGTGCAGTGTACATGACACATCATATGGTGTAGAGTGCATGCTGTGGTTGTGGTTGTCATTGTTGCAGGAGCTTATATGCTCTAAATCTTCTCATGACTAGTTTAGAAATGGTTCTGTCTCTAGGAATCTAATGACTTCTGCTGTTTCTTTGATTTGTGTGCAAATCCAAGCCTTCTGAAGGGCCTTGACAGCAGAGTTAATATTTTAAAACAGTAGCTTTAAGGCTCAATATAGTAGTGTTTACGTGATTCAAACTTGTTGACTGTGGGAGACAAGATTTGAAAATATGTTTGTAACACCAATTGGGCTGGTTTTGGCTGGGATAATTTTCTTCCCAGTGGCTGGTATGGGGCTGTGTTCTGCATTTGTGCTGAACACAGAGGAAACACCTAATACAGAGATGTTTTTGCTATTGTTGGGCAGTTCTTGCTCAGAATTGAGGCCTTTTCTGCTTCTTTTACTGCCATGCTGACAAGGATGCTTGGGGTACATGGGAGGCTGGGAGGACACAGAGCCAGGGGAGGTGACCCCAACTGACCAAAGGGATATTCCAGGCCATACTCAGTATCTAAAGTGATGGGGAAAAGGGAAGTTATTTGGAGTGGTGATGTTTGTCTTTCCAAGGTACTGTTTTGTGTGATGGGGCTGTGCTCTCCTGGAGATTGCTGAGCACCTGCCTGTCATGGGAAGCACTGAATCAATTCCTTGTCTTGCTTTGCTTGTGTGTGTGGCTTTTGCTTTCCCTGTTAAACTGTCTGTATCTCAACCCATGACTTTTCATGCTTTTATCCCTCTGATTCTCTCCTTGATCCCACTGTTGGGAAAGTGGCTGTATGGGGTTCGGTTACTGCCTGGGGTTAAACCAAATAAAGTCTTCTGCTCAAAGATACTAGCACTGACTGTATTTCACAGATAAAAAAGTAATTAAAATAAATATCTTTGGAAAAACCGAGCAGTTTAAATTCTGGCTCATGTTTCACAGTCCCTGCACTTTACCTTCCTCTGGTCTGATGTACCAGCAAATAAAGTCTTGCCATTTGTGCAAAATCTAATAACAGGCTTCTCTTTCTCTTTCCAGGTGATAAATCCTATTGTCTCAAACTAAAATTAAAAAACAAAAAAAAAAAACAACAAAAACCCAAACATCTGACCCAAAAAACAAACCAACAAAACCCTAACCAAAATAAATACCAAGAAATTAAACAGAGAGCCTGAAGTAAAAAATACTCTTTTTTAAAAACTGTGTTCTGCATATAGAACTGAATTTTCTGACCTTCAATCCAAAATGTATTGCAAAGTTGTGGTCTCTTTAGATCGAAAACAGCTAATAAGTAATTTTTGTACACTAAGTACACTAAGTAGTGGCTTGCACTTTCTCATGAAGTTACTTTAAAATATTTTTCCTTGCATTTAATTAAGTCTTTAATTAAGTCTAGACATTACATATGAAAGGTACAGTGTTACAGTACCTGAGCATTTTAATAAGAATTTTAAATATTACTTTAGTATTGTGTATCGCATTCTGCTGCACTTTGGGGTCTTTTGAGAGAAAGGCAGAGAAGGAACAAGTGGAATGGCGCTGCAGAAATGGTCATGGTACAGGTGAACCCATTTCAGTCTTTCACTGTATGGCTGAAAAGTTGTACCACATGCAGGACAGGTAATTCCATCAGTCCTTGATGCCCATCTTGGGGATGTCGGATGAGTTGGACTTTGGCAAAGAATGTCTCTGCACTGATTCTGCAGGGAGCCTAAATTTAAGCCTGACTTAAATTCAGCGCTCGAATAAAAGATAACTGAAGGTAAATAGGATGAATAACACTTAAGTGCTTAAAAGGTATGCAAGAGCTCTGCTTTAGTGCGTATCTAATTCCAGCAGGCTGTACATGACTGCTAGGTTTAGGACAGATCCTGACTCAGCCAAGGCAGAGCCCTTCACTGCCACTGAGGTGTCTCTCTAAGAAAGTCTGGCAGGGCACAACTTAATCTGCACATTCAGGGGGGCAATGGTCTCTGATGCCCTCTGCCTGAACACCTGGGGTGCATCTCTGCAGAAATGCTGCTGTGTCCTGGAAACAGAGCTGCCTGCTGTGGGAAGAAGCACTGAGGACTACAACCCTCTTTATGCTATTGATAAAGCCATGTCTGCATCCATATTAGAAAGTACTTAGTCTATACTTTCTGTAAGTTTATCCTTAACTAGAGGTTAGAAATGTGCCAATACTAAAACAGTAAAAAACTTCACTGGCTGTTTTCCTATGGTGAGCACCATGAAAAAATCCTCATTTGATTTGTGCTGTGTGTGACAGAGCTGCTGTGTCACTCTCTTTTTAAGTACCTTACCAGCAGATGCAATGACAAAGATTTGTGAACTGGATGATTCAGGAACACACTCATCCCTCCCTTGAGCAGGTAAATGAGATAATGGGATTCTGGAAATACCTTTTTTTTTTTTTTTAATTGTGATAGCCACCTTTTGTAAGCTGAATAGAAATCAGGAATTTAATTTCTTTCCTGCCAGTTAGATTAAGCATCTGTAGTTTTTTCATCCCATGTTTTGGGATGCACAGCACATGATTTACAGAACTGCTGACTGCTGTAGTTGCAATTAAAACAGTGCTGCCTTCATAGCTTGCACACTGAGTGCAAACAGGCTGAGAGTTTAATCAATCCATTTTAAAATGTATTAACTAAACCAGCAGTTTACTATTCTTGTCAAATTCTAAACAACTGTAAATCTTGTTTTCAGAAACCAACCAGAAAAAATGTAACACGTTAAAAATGAATTAGACATGGCACACCTCCCATAAGCTGTATAATAAACAGATCACAGCCCTCTAGTAATAGTTGTGATTTCTGGCATGTCACTGGAGAAGAACTCATGGGTTTTCCAAATGACCTGTGTCATAAATCACTGCGTTCCCATTTACACTGAGCACATGTATCTAATTTTTCGAGTGGCTTCTGAAATCCTGATGAATGGCTTTGAAATTGATTACTGGAATGTATGAAAAGTGGTGTCACAAGTGCCTCATTGAAGAAAGAAAAAGGGGGCTAAAAAATAGCCCAGTGAAATCTGAACACAAAATTGTAATATGGAATAAGTAACAAATTAATAAATGCACAGATGATAAACCTAAAACAACAAATGTGAAATTGCTCACACTTTAAGGCAGATAAATTAATATACATTTTAAGTAGAATTAAAACAATATAAATGCACAAACCAAGCATGAACCATACTGGTAATTTTTTGACTATGCAGGTATCAACGTTTTGCTTGTTCAGGTTTTCTGTGTTTTCTCTGTGTTAGTATGAAAGTTTTTATCATGGAATGCTTCATGTCAGTAAAAATTAAGGCATGCAGAAATGTATTCAAACTTATTAATGGAGCACCTGAGTCATACTGAGGTACTTTTGTATATCCTATCCACTTTCTTTATCTATGTGAACTTTTCAGAGCAGATGTAACCCCCCATCAATCAGACTCAAAACTGAACAAAACCTATACAATCACTAAAACCAAATTAATACTCCTTGGCTCTCTGTACCTCTCTGCAGACACCATAGGCATAGTATCCAACACAGGCTCATGTTTCAAGTGACAGGTAGGAGCATACTTGGTGATTCCAACTTTTATTTCCTTTGTGTAAAAGACTGCAAATTATATTACATGCTGAAAGATAATGTAGACAATTTTTATGTTTTGCTCACTGCTAAAGATTTATCTGTGTCAGCAGCTGGAGCAAATGGACTGAAGTTGAATGTGTTACATGATTGTAGCATGTAGATTCTGATTTGGTGTTGAAAGAAACTCCTTGGCAGATAAGTAATGAAATGAAACAGCAAACATGCCATCACCTAATAAAAACATCAGTTCATAAAAACTATTAACTACCTTTTCCCAAGACATCCCATTTTAATTGATATATTTGAATTTGTCATAAGAAAACAAATTAATGTTATCCTAATAATATGTGCTGACCTGTGTTTACAGAATAAGGAATTTTTAAAAGGAAAATTTTACCTTTTGTCCAGTCTCTATTTGCATGGTTCAAAATGACCAACGTTCATTAAACTTTATTACTGAGGTTCATGAAACTTTCTTTGGATTAGAAAAGCATAACCTTCTGTCCTGATTTAGAAGGGTGTTGCAGCTTTTCATTAACCTGGAAGCCTCCTATTTACATGGTTCACAGCCTGGTCTCAGCTCACTTGGAGGTAACAAAGGGTGTCGGGACACAAGTGCAGCAGGGGGCTCATCCTTTAGGGCTGCCATCTGAGTTTGATCAGGTCAACTGCTTTAACTCCTGCCTCATTAGGCAAAATAAAATGGAGATTATGGTGTGTGGAAGGATCACATTACAGACAGAAAACTCTGCCTCCTGACACTCTCTGTTGATTTTGCATTTTGACAAGACCTTGCTCTCTGTGTTTTCCATTCTGTATTAGAGCAGGCCTTAAATTATTTTGAAGACAAGATCATTTGTATCCCCTGGCACTTCAGAGCTTAGCCATAGAGGAGTGAAGTAGTAAGTGAAGACACATTAGTCTCAGAGGCAGTTTACTTACTGGAGAGATGTCACAGTGCAGCAAGGGCTTAAATGCTGATAGACGCATTAATTCAGCTTGTCAAGCAATGCCGAGCTCTTCTTTTTTCAAAGTTCAAGTTAGCTGTGAATTTGAAAAAATCTGACACAAAAAAAGTTCACGAGGTAAATTATTATTACCACCTGGCACATAGGATTGAGTATTTCATTTTCATTATTTACAATTAACATGTTCAGTCTAGTCCTGTGTAATTAGGTGCTGGTATCGGTGTTTATATAAGATTGTAACATTGTTTAGGGTTTAAGTGTGTCTGTTGCATTTTAGTGCCTGCTAGAGTGGAGGAAAGTATCAATCATCAAAGATTCATCTCCTAATGTGAGTCTGTCACCTGATTGTCCATTAAAAAACATTTTCCTACTGAACTGCTCTGTATGACCCATGAATTAATAGAAGCTTCTGAGTCTTTAAAAATCAGAAATTGGTTCAGCATATCAGTTTGGCCAGCTGGTAACTAGTGGCAGATCTCTTATGAGGAAGATAATGACAGTTCTTATCCATCACATTTAATTATATTTTTCTTTAGAAAAAACAGGGTCTTAAAATCAGGTGATGGTTAGTAACCAGGTATAGCTCTTTTTTCTCTTACTCCATTTGTTAGTAGGTTTTTCTTTAACATCTTCCTCCATAGGCACAGTCAATAAAAGTGAAATATCAAAATTAGAAATAAATTTACTGTATTTTTTGTGATTATTCCTTTATAAATCAAGAGCTAGACAGAAGTACAGACAGCAAGCTGCTGTCAGAACAAGAAGCTTCCCTCAGGGAAAGGGGAAAAGAGGCAACAAGTAATATGTGACAGATGTGAACATAAATTGTTTAATGCAAAGTAGAGTGTGCACAATTCTATGGTTAGAAGTGTAGCATAAAATTGTTTTAGGCTGACCTTAGATTTTTTATTCAATTAATGGCCAACTGAGTTATATACACTTTTATTGCCTTCAATATGAATTTAAAATGTCTGAATTTAAAGCCATTAACTTTCAGGAAACTGTAAATTGCACAATCCCTAATAATGTCTCTTCAGTAACATGGGCCACATTTAACTTCTTCTGCATGTTAGACACCATCTTCAGCATCCCTTGTTCCTGATGCAGCCTGATTCGTTTGTAGACTATCATGTTTCCTTGGACTTAATGAGGAAGGAATCTTAAAAAATAAACTTCTTGTTGCACATTTTTGTTTCTATATATCTACCTTAAGAGTTGTGTCTTTTGGGAAGGTCTCAAGTTGAAAGGTTTCTCTAAGAAGTTTCAAAGAATGAACCTGCCACTTTCAAAAACAAATGACAGAGAGGCAGAGAATATGATTTTCATTAAGCAATTACTGTCTGAAAATTATTAAAAGGATTTTCTTAAAGTATGCATCTTGAAGCATGTGCATAAATCATTGCAGATTCTGTGGCCACATTTCATTTATGTCTGTTTCCAAGCTGTGATTTCTTCCTAATGTTCTTTTAACTTTCTAGGTCTGAAAATCTCTTTTTTTCAGTTCACCTTACACTAGTAGCTGCTCTTTTCCACCGAATCTATTCCTACTGTGTCTCTTCTTTATCCTTTCTAATAACCTGTCCCAAATTCTTCCTCTCCAGTTAATTTCTGCTTCACTTACCAGCAGTTCTTTACTTGCTCTCTTTCCTTTTAACTCCTTTAGATGAAGGCACCACTTTCTGCTGTAAGCTCAATTCTTGCTGAGACAGGGACACACATACCATGTCACGATGTGCCTCATGCATATAATACTGAATATGGTATTTAGGAGGTCCTATGGTAGAAAACAGAACAAACTGCATCAGGAAGATGAAGCCAATAGTTTAAATCAAGGCTGTGGCGAATCCACTCAAGACCAGTGCTGAATTACTGAAAAATGAAGTAATCTTGGTTAATAGCAAAAACTGGGCATAGGGGTGGGGACTGTTTGTTTTCTTTCTCTATTCCACAGCCTTGTAGATATTTGTATCAGCAAAACAGAGTCTGGCAACAAGCAGTGGCCTTAAGTTGGCTCTCTCATGAGAGCAGCCACCACCAAATTACATTCTAAGTGGAAAATATAAGATGTTGGCAATGTTTGAGTGTCTTCCCAGTACAAAGCCCACCTGAATCTGAATAGTCTTGTCTTCAGCACCTTCAGTTCTGGAAAAGTGTGGAGGGCTCATAGCACTCATTTAGTCTAAGGGCATGCTCAGTTGTCATTTTAATAGGATTTGTCCTTCATTTATAATAACTTTGGCCAAAGGTCTGGTCCCAGGGGATGGAGATGGTTGGATGCAGAGCTGGTTCATCTGCATGGGTAAGTTAAGAGAGAGAGTAAGCTACATGATGCCAAGGAGTCAAAATGGCAAATTCTCAAATATTACGTTATTAGCCTATATAAGCATCCTAATGCAACTATATTTCTTCCTCTCCATTTAGAAAGCTAAGAGGGAAGTGCAGCAAATACTACTCTTGCCTGTTGTATGCAGTACTGACACTGACATATTGCAAGAGCACAATGGTGAAATTCCTCTTTCTCTGTTTTGGTCTTAGGAGAACAATAGGAGCCATGCAGTAGGTCTGAGTCATCTGGCACAGCTCGGTGTGACTCGTGGTGACATTCTGTGACTACAGCAAGGGACAGCACAGCTCCCTGGCTTGCAGATGTAGGAGCAAGGAGACAAAACTGGATACTTTTCCAGCATCATTAGCTCTCCCCCTTGGGGTCCAGGAGAACCTGTTCAGGTCATGTTCTCTCAGAGACTTTAAGGGAGCATTAGTGAGGGCTCGGGCCCAGGCTGTTTTGACAAGAAGAATAAAATAAAAAATTGTCCATGCCTTTTGCAATCCAGCACTACTTAATCTCTGATTATTTTAGCATGGATGATTACCATGTGGTGATTAGAAATTATGTGGTGCTGTACCCTGGAGATGGTTTGTCTTGAAAAGGCTTTGGTTTCAAAGGAGATGGGAGAGTAATAGGGTACAAAAAAATTGCTTTTTTTGGTTGCTCTTGATTGCTTTGAAAGATGCAGAGGGGTATGTTACAAGAACAATTTCTAGGATTCTTCTTCCCTTCGGAAGGCATTAGCAGTAATACTATCATCTCTAAAATTCAAGGAATGCCATTCTAAGCTGGTTTGGGCCAGCAGAAGAAAGTTCAGAGCTTGGAGTTCCTTCTTGCCTTTTTGTTTGTATGGTAATGTATAAATAAAGGGTCCAGTGGTGACGTCAGATTTCCACTTTAACCTTTATGCAATTTCACCTCCATTGCATGGCAGCACAGTTCAGCATGAATTGTCTAGAAATTTACCTGGTTTTTACTTGTAAAAGTTTGAAACTTTTCAAGAAAATAAAGGATGAAAGGATCAAATACAAAAAAAAAATCTATATTTACATCATAGATATTCTTTACTTTGGGCTTTGGGCACAAACTCATACTGGAACTTCTAGGCTAATTTACACATGATAAATTGTGTTTGAGGTCTTTAGTAAATCCAATGTTTACAGTGAAGCCAAGTGATTAACATTTTTGCTTGTTTTAGACTTTCTGGTAGATTAACACTCCCTAAATTTCCTCTGATTTTGTGTTACATTTAATTCCATTGTTCACATTTGTCTATAAACTATTTTAGACTGCATCAGCTGATACTCTTAAATCAGATTTTATGTACAAATATTTCTCTGGTTCTTGGAGATATCTGACATAAAATGTCTTAGGTTCTCACTTCAGGAGGTCTGGATCTTTCAACCAAATTTTGGTTGCTATTTATGCCTTGAGAAGACCTTATCTAATGTACTTTTGGTTCAGGATCATTCATAGCTTTGTGTTATATTGAAGCGTGGACAAAGAGTGTAATTTGTTAATGTCATGAAGGATGAAGTTGGTTAGAAAGGGAAGTGTACACGATTTATAATAACACAAGTATTTCCTTGCTAATCCCTTGTCAGGTTCATTATCTGTAGTGCCCCAGGCAATAGTTGGCCTATCGTGAGAGTGAAATTTAACCCACAGCATGAAATTAATCCTCAAAGACTTTTGTCTACTCTTTCTAGAAATAATAAATTCAAAGTGATTTTATAAATCTCCTCTCTAACTTTATGCAGAGGTGTTAAATTAGTGTCTAAGCTCTGTGGCACATGTCAATCTGTTGATTTACGTTTAGTTAACTAAGATGAAAGCGTGTATCAAGCACAATAAGGAATTTGAAGGATTAGCAATATGTCTATTTTTTTCTTCCTGAAAACTTTTTTTCATAATACAGAAAATTCTATTCCTTGCAATTACAGGAAAGACAAGGGTATATGTATGCATACATGGATAAAACCATTCAAATTATCATATCTGCATTTCCTAGAGTTTTCAGTTTTATATATGAAATAATGTGGTGAGGGTTTTCTTACCCTGACTTCTGTTGTAAAGCTTATTAGAAATCTAATGAGGGCTTGTTTTGGCTAAACAAATTAATTTTTATCCATTTTAGAAAGTACTTCTTGAATCAACTGTGTTAATGCCATGTAAATCAGCTGGGTTTTTTCAAAAAGAGATTTCTGTTTCATTGTATGCTAAGCTCTTTCTGAGGAGAGAAGAGTTGTAGGTGATTTATTACTGGTTGATTCAGACTCTCTTCAGCATTGTAAGAATATCATTCCTCACTCATGGCACTTATCTACTCCTATGGCTACTCAAAGCTATTCATCTACTCCTGAGCTAGATGCTCTCTTTACTCCTGAAGGCTGAGGTTTGGTGCTCACTTTGAGAATTCTTCCACTTCTGACAGCAAGAATTCATATTTAATAAATGTTTGCAATTGGCCACATCATCTATGTGAAAGAGCTTCTTCCATATATTAATTGAAACTTCACACAATCATAGCCCTTTGGACAGAAACCAAGTGACAAAAAATTAAACAAGTCAAGTGTTTCATAGTACACAGATCTGGAAATACATTATTCTTCTGACATAAATTGTAGCAGTGGTGTAGACATGGAACCATTCTCTCTGCACATATTCCTTAAAAGAAAATTAGTTCCTTAAGTCCCACTGTATTTTCTCTGTGTATTTTAGAAAAGCTATTTTTGTGCACACATATACTCTAGTGGTGAGAAGGAAAACAGCAATTATTGGAGTATAAACAGAAAGTAAACACAACAGTGAGTAGAGGGATATCGAGCCAAAAAAGGACTTTAGACATGTTAGAGATGCCACTTGATGTTATGTGTAAGTCTAGGAAACCTCTGAAAACTATATATCCTTTTGGTAGAAAGTCCTACAGAAGTACCTCATGTAAAGTTAAAATATCTTTCTCTTATATATATTTTAAATGGCTTTAATTGTCAATGGGAGCTGATGAATTTAAGAATTATAATTTGATACAGTATGGTACAGTAAATGAATACCATATATTAATTCAGATATTATTTATGTCACATTAATACTATCTACTGAATGCAGTAGTAGAGAGAGAAGGGAAATTTGCAGAATTACAGTGCTTCTTGATGTGTTTTAGAGATGGAAGGAACAGATGCAGTGATACATTGTTCATGTTTTGACCAGTATCTGCCTCAAGGATTTCCATCTGCTTAATATATCATGTTTCTTCAGCACCACACTCTTTTCTATATAGCCTATTTTCATAATTTTGCTCACTCCCTATATATCCATCACTCATTCCCCTGTGATTGACTTTCACTATTTGCCCTTTTCCCAGACCACAGGCTCATAGGGGAAAACCTGCAACAAAAGCAGCAGTGTTTGTCGATTCTGAGGCTGTGGTTTCTGCTGCCAGTTCCAATGACAAGCTGGCATCTTGTGACCTCTAATAAATGACCTCTAATAAATTGGCGGGTGATACAGCTCTTAGCTGTTAGGCAGAATGGCTGTCTGCATTTTCAAGAGAGTCTTGAAAAAGAAGGCTAAAATCTGTCCCCTGCACGTAATAAAACTGGAGATACCTTTCTGCAGACCTTTAAGGTCAGCTTTATTCTTGGAAGGGGTTCAGGACACAAGTGGATCAAACTTTAGATTTTTAACAAGGATAATTCCAATGCACTCTGCAGAATTTAGGTACAGTAGGCCCTTCTCATGCTTCAGACTGGGCACCTTTCAGACTCCATAGCAGGGAAGGTTGTTTCTTACAAATACTTGGATCCCTATTTATGTGCACAGACGCATATATTGCACAAAGATTATACCCAAAATGAAGCAGCTAAAGCTATTGCTAGTATCACATAGCAAACCTCTATACAGCTGGTTCTTTGAAAGCATCATAGCATAACTTAGGAAAAGGATAAATTATGCTGTTCTTTCAGAGAGTTGCCTTCCTATTAGCATATGGACTAAGAAAAAGAGGATAGGAGGGGGTATGGCTACATGTTGAACACTTACGCTTTTACTTATTGCACTCTTAGTTTGACATTAGACAAGACAGAGAAATTTGCCAAGATCATCATCCTATTCATCTTATATATAAAAATATATCAAGCAATTACCTATTAATTCTGTATAAGCATGCAGACCCACTTTTTTCCAGCAGTCAGTTTTCAACAATCCTATTTTATTTATCAGTGGGCATTCAACAATTCAATAATTCTGTTGGTTCTATCTCTGAATCCATGTCGCATTGTGGGGACTTGACTAAATGTGTACATGGAAGAGGTAAGGAATGTGGTAAGGAAACAGAACAGTAGTCCCTGAGAAATACTGTGTGGGCAACATCAGAACTGCCTTTTCTTCTTTCTGTTTTTCAGTCCTCAAGCTCAATATCTGAGTCAGATCAGCCATGTTAGCATAGTTTGCCTTCCTGCCTGTCTGCCTGGAGAAGGATGTGAGAAAAAAGCTTTTAAAGACTTCTGTGACTATACAAAATGAGGCGCTTTTCTAGCTTCCCACTGGTGGTTAGTGAAGCAGTTTGTTTTCTTAGATAGACCTCCCTGTAACAGAACCTGACAATACTTTCTTGATTTGAATATTTTCATGAACTCTAAAGGAATAATATACCATTTCTTTTTTGAAAAATAATATTTTAATCTTTAAAAGGCACAAGGCTGCAAAAAAGCAGTAAAATCTGCTGAAAAGTGTACCCTCCAGACTACTGCACTATTGCTGCCCACAGACACTTCACTGAAATCCTCTCTTTTTCAAAAGTTGCCTTGTTTTGTACCTTTAAAATTATCAGCACTTGGAAAAGCCTTGTTAAATCTGAAAGAATTCCTGTTTCCCTTTAGACTTAACAATGTTTCAGATACTGATTAAAAAGGGTACTCTCCCTTTACTCCTGAAGTCGGTAAGAAATATTATGGAAAATTGTGTTAACTCTTGCAAATCCCTCTACAACTATAAAAGTACAAATGAGATCGTCCCTGCTGTTTCAGTCAGGCCTATGAACCTCAGAGCAATAGGATATTTATAAGAAAATTCCAGACATAGCAGTGGTGCCGTGATCCATATGACCCAAAGTTTCCAGTCTTTGTCTATCCTCCTGTCTTTAAGGAAAAACAGAGGGGCGTAAAATGAAAACTTGGAAGATCACAAATCATTGTTATGACTCATTATAATGAATGATTTGTGCATTACTTTCTGGAGTAGTTAGGTTGAGTTCAGGGGAAAAAAAGTAATGCTCCTTTATAATTTTCACCACTTTATGCCAATTTTCAAGCAACTGTCTTTCCTGAAGCAACAACGATCTTTTTTCCACTCCATCCTGGGTAAAAGTGAGTTTTTTCAGCTGGAAGAGTTTGTTGTGATATAAAGGTGCAGCCTTACACGGCTGTTGTCAAGACCCTGCTAGTATTTCCATTACAGCATTATTTTCTATTGTATAAAACTGAGATGTCAAGTACTCAGAGCTGAACTTTGGTAGTTTCAAAAGTGTATTTAAAAATAAGAAAAATAATCTCAATGTGTGGGGCTATTTGGTTCTGCAAAAAAAAAAAAGTATCCTGACAGTTTTGTAGCAACAACTGTGATTCAACAACAGCTTTGAATAATCAAACTTATCTTCTGACCTTGGTGTGCAACCTGCATTCCAGATTCTCCTGAGTCTTGTTTAGCATAAGTTTTTGTTGCTAACTGTTAATAGTATGAGTTAGAAAAATAAAAATTAAACTACTGAAGTCTGAAAATAACTGCTGTTTTTCCACTGCATTGAATATATGAAAACTCATTTCCTTTATTTTTTTCTTAACTTCATACAGTGGATCAATAGGGTACACTCATAGGTGTCAAAGGTTTCTTCTTGCTTATTAGGATAAATTTTAGTGTTACACCACAATTTCTTGAATGTGTCTTTATGTATCTGTGGATTCCAAAAGAACTGGCAAGCTACAATTTGAACACACAGAAAACTTTCCTTAGTGTTAAGTGAATACATTTTTGTTTTGATTTTTACAGAAGTGCACTATTTCTGATTAATTGAATTTCAGAATGCACATGCTCCAATATTTCACTAGTTTTACTATAAGTCACCACAGCAGTGAAAGTCATAGTGCTTCAGAGGAAATTTCATTCTTAACTTGCCTTGTCCTACTCTATGTTAAGAATTGCTGAGATCACTCAGCACTGGTCGATAATGAATTCCACATAAGCTGTAATACTGGGGCACGGTTGGGTGGGTAAGAGCTGAGTTTCAGTCTTTACCTCAGAATTTCCTTATTTTGCTCATTTAAGTCTGTATGTTTTCTGTCACTTAGCCATACAATTTATTAGGAAAAAAATAATCTGTTTGTGGAAGCAGCACATGCATAGTAGGCAATGTCCTTATTATGTGAATTGGCTATTTGTCATTTAAAGTGGTTTGTCTGTTAATGAGAAAGGGCATGTGTGCTAATGCTTTCAAGTGCAGGATATTTAGCTCTATTTTTCAGCAGATTTAGTCTAGTTGCATCCTTTCCAGTATTTAAAAAATCTTAGCCACAATAAATTAATGAAATTGTTTCCCTTTCAAATATTTTCCAGCACAAAACTAACACTTCTTTCAGCAACTCACAATTTTATTTTGGCTATTTTCCTCTAAAAATGAATTTGGATTTCTATGTTTGGCCATTTCTTTCCTTTGGGAGAAAAGATATTTTTTGTTATCTTTCTTACTTTGACCATAGGGAGTAAGTGTAATGTAGGTTTTGTTGTGGTTTGAAAATTTTTGGTGCTAAATCAATTTAATACTAAAAAAAAGAAAAAATTAAGAATTCATGCAGCTGTGAGGGGATTGATCTCACCAAAGGACTTAAAATGCTAATGAATACTGAAAAGTGTTGAACAACCCACCTAAAAATCCTCCCCCTCCATCTTCATGCCAGAAAGCCGCAAAAATTCTTCTGCCTTCTCTGGAGAGGTGCTGTGAGATTTCCACAACAGACACTGAGATCAAAGCTTTGTTGAGAAAACTGTGTAGAAGTGCTTGGCCCTTTCTACAAAAATTGTAGCGGAAGAATATTACTTTTTCCAATAGCATGTAGATCCTTACCACATTTTCTGAAATTGGAATGGTTTTAGAGCAGGGCTTGGTGTTTGTATTTTAGGTATTGTCCAGTAGTGACCAGTGAGGGATCATTTGAAGCCTTTCTATGGCTAATCAGACACGTGTTTGAGTTTACAAAGCTGTGTTGAGATTTGCCTTGGCATCTCTTTGTAGTAATGGAGAATACCCTTACCATTTAAAGGCAGCAAAATTGCTCTTCTAACCTGGCATTACTTAACTGATAGGTGAAATGTTCGTAACTACATTTCAATTCTTTAACAATGCTAATTTGCAGAAGCTCAGTAAAGGGTCATAGATCACAGTAGTGTCACAGGACACAAGAATTGCTTTCCAACAAGAGGTCAAGAGAGGACATGCATATACATTTTTGTAATAGAAGTTAAACTAAGATAAAAAAATTTGAACACTTTTTAAGCAGGCACGTTTCACACTGAAATCAGCCAAACCACATTCTCATTTTTCGCTGAACTGAGACTGCATACATACATGAGACTGCATGTCCTAATATAATTATCA
The DNA here is from genome assembly GCF_047830755.1 of Zonotrichia albicollis. Lineage (NCBI taxonomy): Eukaryota > Metazoa > Chordata > Aves > Passeriformes > Passerellidae > Zonotrichia > Zonotrichia albicollis. Next base: position 17,911,015 of record NC_133824.1, read on the forward strand.
TATAATATATGAGTTGTTGTGAAATGTCTTCTAGTCATTAGTTTATATTCCTCATCAGCTTGTCCCTTGTTTCTCTATAAGCTGTTTTGAAGGAAAACATATAAGACTTTATTCAAAACTAATGAAAACCAGATTTCTTCTGTTGATGTCTTAGGCTATGAGTGACTGTTCATACTTAAAATCATACAAATAGCTCCATCATCTCTGGCAATACAAAATTATTCCTTGTGGTGCCATTTTGAATGATTTGTCCAGCTTAGATAAGGCTCAAAAAAGTCCATATATTTGGGGGGGTTACTTTCACTTAGGAAATAGAGATTACAAAGGTTTCAGAAATAAACCATCACTGTAAAAAACAAAATGCTCTTTTTACCGTTCCTGGTTTCTGCGCATTCTTTCACCAGTGTAACTTAGTGCCTTACACACAGGAAGATGTAGACAGAAAACACAAGTAGTGCCTAAAGTTGCCTATTTCTTTTCCAGTCAACTCATCCTGACTGATCTTGTTGTGTTAAGATCAGGTGTATTGCACAATCCTTCACACAAAATACTGCGTGATCTTTCAAATAGCTGTCACTTTTATGATCATTGCTGTCATCTAATGCTCAGAACTTGTATCTAGGCAGCCAAAGCAAAGCTTCAGTGACAGAACTGTACCTTGTACACAGCCACAGCACTGGCAGAGCAGCAGGACTTGTGGATGGGCTTTTCACGCAGAAGAACACTGGAGACATTTCTAGAGGATAATAACAATATGTATTATTTGCAAGTCCTTAGCCATGAGGAAAGGCTGCTGCTTTTGAGGAGCTTGTAGAACCCCACAGCTGCCAGGGGTATCTGGGACCTGGAAAACACAAGAGCATTCCAGGCCCTGGGATGAAGACAGCAGCTCTTGCTGTGCATGTGTAATAGGTGGGGAGGACTCCAGCCTAGAGCCTCAATCCATATGCCCACTTTGTTGAAAAGGAGGAATTCAAATATTCTCAGTATTTTCATCCATGGAATAAAATGGAACTCGCACATTCATGAGGTTTCTCGGAATGGTTTTTAGTGTGTACACTGCAACAAGTGTGGAATGAAAAAGTTTTGGTTTTCACTACTTTTGTTTTTGTTGTTTAGAACTCCCTCTCCACACGCACAGTCCTTAATGGAATTAGATTATTAAAATATTTATTGTTTGAACTTCATTTCTGCTGAATTTCTTCCTTGGGAAAACATGAAATTATTAATATATAAGTGCTATGACTACATTTTTTTTGTTATTCTTCTGCAATATTAGCAGAGTAGATGTGCATGAAACAGTTAAATGGATTAATGTGACCTGCTTCTGGTCAAGTTATTTTTTTCATTAATATTTTTTAAAACTACCTGTAAAGAAAAATTTCCTTCTGATGTTATAGCTACTGCATGTTTGTCCCATGCACACAATAGAAGTATCAATACAATAGAAAAAAATCAGAAGAGTTCTTCTTTAGCATATAAAAAAAAATACAACTTTATTGTCTAAAAATTAAATAAATAAAAATAAATTTACTGTACTGTGTTCTTTTCCCCACTGATATTTTTGATGGAATGATGTGCTGCTTAGCCTGAATATAAAAGCAAGAGAGGAGGGAAGGTCATCTATAAAAGAAATAGGAAGTACAGGAAAAATTAAGTTGTTCTTCTGGTTAGTGTACCTTTCTCTGGTCTAAGAGTAAGAGTCACATTCAGAGAACTGGCTGAGAGAAGCTGTTTTGTCAGGTTTAAGACTTCACAGTTTTTGTATTTAATGATGCGCTTCATTTAGGGAAAATACTTAATTCCAACAAAACGAAATTAATTGTGATTAATATTAAATTAATTTTTAATATTGCTTCACTTTCTATGATTTTGGTTTATTTTTGTAAGGTAAATATGAACTGTAAGAAAATTCAGCTACAAAATCTAACTACCATAGATATGAGACAAATCTGTGACTAGTATGGAGAATAAATGGAATAAGTTCTCTTCTTTACCTGTTCTTTATGTTACTACTTTATTATATTCTATATGCCTTTTCCAGTTAAATAATCATCATAGCAATACTAGAACACTCAAAATATGAATCTCTGCAGTAGCAAAACTTCTATCTTTTGCCTAAAATAATTAGGCTTTTTTTGTTTGAAAAGCAATATTCAGCTCTTTAACAGCTCCTATGATTTACTATTAAAATAAGTGGCAGAATTATACTCTCAGCTTAGTTATTATCCTGTGAGTAACATAAGCAACTCAAAGAACTTGAGCCAAAAAGTGATATAAATTATATTATTGAGGTCCGTTTTCCAGTCTAAAGTTTTGCATGAAATTTAAGCATCAGTAGATACCACTCATAGTAACACCTGAATAAATGTTTAACTTAACAAATCAAAATATTTTAAACATATAATGCAGTTATTTTATTTTATTATAAGTGTGTTAACTGTTAAATAATGTATATTTATATAAAACTTCAGACTATACATTCTTTTATCAACATATAAGGGTGTGGTAAATACAGTTAGGAGTGTCTGGAATCATGGGAATTACTGAAAGTGCAAAAAAGCTATACACGTTTTCAGTTTTCCAAAGACCATACATTTATTTTAAAGTTGTTTTAAAATTAAAGTTGCACAGATATTTTAATTTCTTTTGTTGTTATGTCACGTAATTTTCTTCTTTATAGCATCCATATACGTCAGTGCCCAAGTTTATTTGCTCTGGTACTGCACAAACCCCAGCCATGAATGGAAATATTAGGATCTGTATTCAAAACCAAGTAGAACATATGATAAAATCCTACTGAGATATGCAGAGAAGGAAAATACAGCTCAGGCTGCCACTCCTTGGCAAGCATTGCAGCCTGGTATAAAGCTTGGTTCTATGAGTCAGTGTTTTTCTTTCCCTCTGAACTCTGTGGTTGAGAAACTAGTCAGCAGTGCTGCATGAAAACAGCAAGAAATTCTGGAATTTATGCACAAGGGTCTTTGCAAACCCAGTGGCAAGATTCTGACAAGTCTGGACTGCTCCATATCACACTGTGGTTGTCCTGCATAACTGGGTCTTACATCTCACTATATGCTTCAATCTAGATATGAAAATGCTGATTTCTTTCTTTTAGATTTTAAGATGGCTAAAACAATGTCAATATGAATTAGAAATCTTTCTCCAGCTCAGATCAGTAAATGAAACAGGGAGGATTTTTAGGTAATGTTGTGGTAAACAGACTTTAAACACTAAATATCTGGATAATGTAGTAGCAGACATGCACAAGAAAACTTTGATGAGATATTCAGCAAACATAAACAAAAAAATTAATAAATTATAGAGGGATGTGAGAGAATCTTTTTTCATAAAAGACATGCATCTATTTGTTCTTCTATAGATATTGATTCTATTAGAAAAGATTACCTAGAGGGCTTTTGCAATAGGAATAGGATCAGAAAGGCTTGATCTTGACTGAGGAGTTTATTGAACTCAGAATGAAATGCTGGCTATTAAAAAACCAACAAGGACTGTGAGTTAGGCATTGGAAACAGATGCATGTGTTTGTGTAGAGTCATGGCTACACAGCATGATGGATCACTTGTTAAATGATAAGTGGTTCAGAGAACTGCTGAAAGAACTCAAGCATCTTCTACATTATGGAATTTCAGGCAGAGCCCATTGAGGCTTATTGATCAAGGACTGGTATAACCATGAAAAAAATGCTCTCTCTCATGCCAGTAAAATAACAATAATTTGCGTTTATTCTTTTCACAAGTAGAATTTTTAGCGCTGATTAGTGTGGGTAAGTTGAAATATTTCCATGGTTTTAGATCATCAGTTTTCAATGCCTTTTGAACAGACCCCAAAACCTCAAATACTTTTACATGGTTCCCACTTTTCATAGAGATCCCAAACATGTGTCTTCTGCAGTGAACAGGGAAGGACACCAATGTTCTCTTCTTAAACATTACCAGGGCACTTTGGTATCTAGTGTAGATACATGAGGTACTGTTCCTTCGAAGGGGACATGGAAGACCAAACTCTTTGGACTGCTGCTGCAAGGCAGAAAAAGAAAATGTGATGTCCCTCATGGCATGGGAGATGGATGTGGGAACTGCAAGGGGCCAAGGGAGCAGGCAGTAAATGCCTTGGCTGGTCCCAGGTAGGCAGAGGCAACATGGGGTGCAAAGTGCCTCAGTGAGGTTTGGGAGTGCTCAGCACCACAACATTGTGCCCAGAAAGCCAAGAAGGAGGAAAATGACAGGGGAGGAAAGTTAGCCTGATGCTCATTTTTAAAGTGATAAAGCTTGCAGTAAACACACAGTGTGTTGGAGTGTCCAGTGACTTCTGACACTTCTTGGATGCTGGTAGTGAGTAGGAGGTCGTCCATCCCAGCCCTGGGAAAGCATTCCTGCACATATGGCTGTTCAGCATGTCACTGAGGGCTGCCTGCCATCACACTTCAAAATTATTAGATCAGAAGTTAGTGTTCCAATGGTATTTAGAGGGGAATTTATCTTTTTTGGTCTAGCAAAAGCTGAAAGGATACAAGGCAGCCATCCAACTTTCAAAAATGCATGAAATTCAGTGGTTTTATAGTGCTTTTAGAAAGGAACGGATTTGAAGCAGAGAAAGCCATTACATATCCCACAGTTGTGTTCATTCCTCTAAACAATCATTAAAAACAGGCCAGATTGGGGTTTTCTTTAAGGGAATGCTTTAGCTCTTCTGTGTTATTCAGACTCCTAATAGAGGCTGCCACTGTTGTCTCCAGGAAAACAAACAATTTTTTTTCAGCTCTTCCCTGACCTTCTTATAACAAGTGCTGGTGATCAATTAGTTAGTTCATTAAAAAGTTACACATGATTTTATTGAGGCAAGCAATTCTGAATCAAAGAACCCAATTCGCAGATCTAGGTTGAAGCACATAATTGGCATGTATTTTAGAATTGCTGTTAAAGCTGTAAAATAGATTTACTAGGGAAGGAATGGATCCAAAAACTCTACAGCAAGGAATATGTTATTTGTGTGACTCAGTGTAACAAATGGACTCATTTAACTCTAAAGTCTTATCTGTATTAAAGCAAATATGTGAAATAAATGTAAAGCTTCTTTGACTTAACTTCTTTAGCAAGAAGTTATCCTTCATCTGATAAAGCATAAATTACCTACAGGATTATTGCATTTCTTATGCCATTACTTACATTATTGCTATAAAAGACGTAATTTTATTGAATCATTTAAATTTAGTTGAGAAGTTGCCAATGTGTAAGCTGTTAAACAGAATTATATAAATATTTTCTCTATGTTTTGAGATCCACTGTGACTCTGGAATTAAAGCCCCAGCTCAACAAACAGTTTTGCATGCATGATTTAGTGGGGAATCTTACACACATGCAAGTAAGACATTGCTGAGCATTTGCAAGGTGAAAGAAACCAAAGTGCATTATTCAAAGGGTGCTTTAGAAACAGTGATACTTTTTTGAATTTACAAGGATGCCAAATCTTGAAACTTGAGGAAAAGAGTTTGGGTTAAGAAAATGTTGTTTTTAAATACTTTGAGAAAGTATGAGGTGAGTTTTTGCAAGTTTCCTTTAAGAAAAAGAAAGACATTTTTCATTTTGAGCTGAGTTATATGAACAATCAAGTCTTAAATGCATTAAAATGTGCATAGAAACTAGATTCTGTTATAATTTGGATTGCTTGATTGCCACAATGTAAAAGCTTCTGTAGCTGGTATTGCTGTTGGACTATGCTGATAGCATTGAGGCTTTTTTTTTTCAACTATTAGCCTTCCCAAGGGATCTTTTCAGACAAAATGTTATGCACCAGCTCTATTTGAGTGTAAGCCTATTGAATAGCATTCTTCTTTCTGCCAACTTGGCAGCAAGTTCTTGTGCTAATAAAAGAGGTTACCCCAGATAGAGATCCCAGATGTGCCTGAACTACTTTTATTAGGACTACGGAGGGACTCAGTGTTTCCTTCTGACTGTTTTAAAAAAGGTGTGGGCTCGCCTTCATAATTGCCCCAAGAATTGCATCACTCGAATTTTTTTCCTCAAATTGAAGAAAATTTTAGCTGTGTTAGCACAGAAATACTGATGTTCAAAACAATGAATGCCTTTTGCCACAATGCAAATGTTGACTTGACCTTGGTGAATTCTGTGAGAGAGGGGCAAATTGCTGCTTAACCTTGAGTTAAAAATGCCTTGATTCGTTATGTCATTTAAATGAGATCCAGTATCGTGATCAGAATGAGTAACAATTGATGTTTCTCAGAACAGCCGTGTACCTGTGGCAAGTGGTGTACTTGACTATAATATGAATTATTCCTTGAAACCAGAAATAAAACCAGTATAGTGATTGCCTGTTGTAAGGCTGTTTTAGACTGGAATTGCCAACAGCAATATTCTTTTTATTTTTTAGTGCTATTTGGTAATCAGCAGTTTAAAAAGAAGTTATGTTGCTAAAAATTAATCTAATTATCTCCATTCTATTTACTTGAATGTGCCAGCTGCAGTTTTTTAACTGAAAGAAATAGGATCCTCTATCTGAGATACTTAGTAAAATAATATAGTTTGTTAAATCACTGTTGCTATCCATAAATCATAACAATAAGAAGTTTACAATCTTAAATCATAATCTTGATTTTCCTTTCAAGGCCACAAGCTTCATGTTGAAATTTTTATTGTTGTCAAAATTTGAATAGAGAAAATAAGGTTTCAATTAGAATAATTCATTGCTTGCTTTTATTGTTCATCTTGTTATTGAGTTATGAAAAATAAATGGTTCTCTAATATCTGCTCATGTCTCTGTTTGATTTTTGTTGTAATTGTGTCAGATATAAAAATGAGCAACACACGATAGTATTACATTCCAGATTTTCAAAAGCAGGGTTTGACTCAAACACTCACATTAGTTTCAGTGGGCTTTGGATCAGGCACAGGGTTAACAGCTTATTTTTCAAACAACTAGAAAGAGGTGTAAATGTCAAAGGTGATAGCTATACTGTGAGTTCCATAAACTACAAAAAAAGTTACTACTGAAGCTCTACTTTTCCTTGGTTTAACAGCTTCTATGAAAACAGTGTTAATAAGTATATCAGGAACAGTATATAATAATGAATCAGAGACATAAAAAAACCTTTTAAAACTCCTTTTATATAATAATTGGAAAGTTAAAAGTGACTTAAAATCCCTGACTTCTCATGCTGTGATGTAAATTGTATTTTTTTTAGGTTCCAAATTCAAAGAGGGAAAACTGATCCAACCAGTTACAAGAGCCTGGGGGACTGTTTTAGGACTATTTTCCAACGAGAAGGGTAAGAGTATATGTTTTTAAAATTGTCAATTTTATGCAAGCTTTCTTAATCACCCATTTTCCAGACATTAGATCCTCTTTATATTCCACTCTTCTCTTTGCAATTGCAAGAATTTGGCAAACATATTCTTACATAACGAGCACAACTTGAAAAGACTTGATTAGTCTAAATTAGACTCACAATGCCATTTTTGGTTATTATAATATGTCAAAGAATGCACAGCTGCAGCGAGACACTGGTGACAGCCCTGCTTCAGCACTGGAGCAGGATGGCTGCATTAGTGTATTCCTGTATCTTCACTCGTGTCTCATCCTGGTTTAGTAAGCAGCTCGGGCTGAGCGTGTCACTTGTTTACAAGCTCTGATGAAATGGCATTCCCAGTTACCTGTGGGACACAATGTTTGCAGGACCTGTGTAAGCAAAATTCCACAGCTTTTCAGTTTGACAGAATATGGCAAAAACAGGTATGTTCATCAGTTACTTGAATCATACAGACATCATAAGGTACTGCTGCTCTAAGCCTGAGCTCTTCTAAGGGACTTGGGTTCTCATCCAGAAAGGCATTTAAATACAGGCTTAATTTTATGAGCAGTCCAGTTAAAGCCAGTGAATGTAATGGGATCTATCATATGCTTAAAGTTAAGCCTGTTATCCACAGGAGCTCTTTGGAAGCTAGCCTTTAATCAAGGTAACTCTAATTAGTAAAACCCAGCTTTGAGTCGCTGGCAGGCTTTCCATAGACTTTTTTAATACCGTAGCAACCCAATTTTTTTTTTTTTATCTGTATATCACAGCAACAATTTGGTTGGAAAAGACCTCTGGATCATGAGTCCAACCTAAATATTCATCAAAATGGAACAGGTCCTGTATGTAGTGGCACAGACGCTGGGTATGGAGGCAGCATAGGTGCAGTGAGACATTGACTTCTTGCATCCACAAGCTGCACTGGAAAAACAGAGGTGAGATGAGCAGTAAAATTAATAACTAGACCAGTTTTGTTTCTTGCAGTGAGATTTAGCTAAGCTCAACTACCTAAGCACATCCATATAGAGCCGGATGGTTTGAAATGAGAAAGTAGGGACATAAAAAGAAGTTTCATTATGATGTTGGAAGAGGAAGTTGTCACAGATGCCCTTATTAGTTGCAAATTCATTTTTGTTGAGAGGTTAATGTTGTGTTTTTTCACAACAAAAGACTCTAAAAAGTTAAAAGCTGAAAAGGTTCCACACAAATGGCAATCTGTAGCTTCTGAGGTTTTCTAGGCTGAGTTAATGTTAACTTGTATTGCTTCTCGAAAGAAAACTACTGAGGTATTAATATTTATGATAATGTAGAACTATTTTTAAATAGAAAACTAGTTTCAATATTTAAGTCAGTGAGTATGAAAACAGTGTTTATCTCATCCCAATTCACTAGTATTTTTCATATCTGGAGAAAGACTCTAAATCAAGAGACACTTCCCATGATAATTCACTATTTTTTTCATTCATTGTTTTTTTCCTATGGAGCTCTTGTGCCCTGATACTGGAAATAAACTAGAATATATTTAATGTTTGTAACAAGTCATGAATCTGTGAGAAGGAAAAAGAAGATGATTACATGAAAATATTATATATTTAAATCACAGTTTAGCAATGGATTGCATCAAATTTCCATGGGGCAAGAGATAATACAGAGTTTTACTTGTCTGTTTCAAAAGCAGTCAATACTCAATTCAAGCAGTGAATACAAGCAGTCAAAAAGCAAATGTCATGAGCACCTGTTTTTCTCCAGGAAGTTAGACAGAGGCAGAAATTCACGTTGAAAGACATCAGTAGTAAGCACTAGGAAAAAAGAATGGGATCGAAAAATCTTAGATGAATTATAATGTTAAATTTCAGATAAAAATAAGAAAAGAAATCAGGTAACCCTGAAAAACCTGTATGACTCCATGAGTCCTTCATTCCTGTCTTCACAAGTTGTCTGGTTTTCTGGAGCATGGTGATTACGACAGCTGTGTAGGAAGTGATGGTGGAATGTGAATTATTTTAGTTTGTGGAAACCTTTAATCCTGATGACCCATTCCTTATGTGGCCACAAAAATATGCAGAAGAGAGCACCAAGAAAGGGCTTCACATTTAGGTACTAAGCAAACAAAATCAGTTTATGAGGTGTTCAGACTCAGGTGTGTAAGTCTGTGAGTAGGGTATAAGAAACTCATTTATGCCCCATGTTTATTTCATATTGGCAATAGGAAACACCCCCAATGGTGTGTGGCATTTTCTGAAAATATCTAAATATCTAAATCTATAAAGAGTTTAGGCATAAACTAAAATGAAAAGAGCTAAACTAAATGAAAAAGGGTTTAGGCATTTTTCTTCAGCACTCTGAATTCCCTTTTGGCATCTGTGATTTTATGTTAAATTGACTAAAAAAACCCCTAACTAAATAAAGAAACACAGTGGGAAAAGAAGTGTTACTAATGGCCTGTCCCTGAAAATGTTTACATTTGGGAATATTGCTTATGCTGATTTGTACTTACATTTTTCAGTAGTAGCAACTAAGGTAAGCCAAAATGTCAAAGCCCAGTTCAGGTGAGATGCTTCATTGTGCCTTAATTTTCTGACCTTGTTATATTGAGGTTAAGGATGCAGAGTCAGCCTAGGAATTATTTATTTTTATGAACACATATGCAAATGATTCATTTGCTGCAGTGGCTCTTACTGAAAATCAACCAGTACTATGTTGCTGCAGTATCACTGGAGCAATCTGGTGATTTCATGGAAAGCTTCATCACAAATAACTGCCAGAATTCTTTAACCATCCCTCGGATTTTGTCCTCATTACAATGGAAAGAAGAGAGGAAATAATTGTCTAATCACTAACAGAACACCGTCCATTTCAAAGAACCAGAAAACTCCTTCATCTTTACAAAACACTAAAAATCTTTAAACAAAACAAAACAAACAAACAACAAACAAACAAAAGTAAAACAAACAAACCCCAAAACAAAAAACTAAACAAACAAAAACCAACAGGAAGTTCTACAAAAACTTCCTTCCCCCAAACTTTGAGTATCTCTTTAACTGGAAATACATTTTCTTCATGGGGAATTAAATTCTTCAAAGAAGGATCCATCCCTTAAATTCTTTTCTTGTCTTACAAGAAAATGGGAGCCACAAAACCTAAAATTTAATTGAGACTCACTAAACGAAGGCTCAGTTGAGCAGACCATTAAAGGTCACATAACTTTCTTTTAAAGGGAGGCAGAACTATTAACTTCAGGGATTTTGTGAACTTGTTTTGGGAGCATCCAGTCACTACTAATTGCACAGGAGCTGCAGTGGTGGGAATCCTCTCAGGTGATGAGCAGCCTCTGCTCAGCTGGATTTGCTAGGAGCTGTGCAGTAAAGGTTCTCTGGTTTCACTTGTGAGATGATGCATGAATTGACAGATCTTTGACAGTGAGGTAAACCCACCAGGAGCATGTTTGTTTATTGAGGAGTGACAGCTTTATAGCCAACATAAAAATAATCTGATGCTTATTGGGAAAAATGTTTGGATACAGGATTAACTCAAAGCATTAATAGAGAAAACTTTTCATTCTCTGCAGATCCTACAAATAATATGTTAGATTGTGTTAAATGACTGATCATTATACCATCATGATCTTTACTGCATTTTTACTCACTTGCTTTTTTTTTTTAGATAGTGACTTAAGTTGGAATTTGAAATGTAAGAATAAACCAATGTTCTAGCTGAATGTATATGTTGTATCTATATTAAAGACACATGGTGTTGTGTCTCATATTAAGAATGGAAAATTATGCCCATCTGCATTGTCTTAATCTGCAGTTACAGCATTAAAATAATGGATGCTTTTATTTCAAGTCTGTAAACAACTTTGTTCTTATAAACTTGGATTTTCATGGGCTCATAATTTTAACAGTAAATGTCCTGGGTTATAGTTGGGTTTTTTGGGGGCACTCAGTCAAGAAACCTGTTACTTTCTCATTTGTTAACTTGCCTGAAATAGGAAGGGTAGTAGTGTTCTGTATTCCAGTTTCATAATCCAACACTTCAATAAATTGCAGTTTAAAGTGCTTGTTAGCCTTTCTTAGAGCTAGATGGTCCTGGGAAAGTGCAAAACACAATTGTCATTAATTTGAGACTTCACTGCTTCTGCTGAGTTATTTGATTATTTATGTTTAATTTGCTTTGGGAAGGAGCAATTACCTCCACATTTACACAGTCCAATAGCTTTATAATTATTCCTGTCTTGTTCTCAGCACACCTTACCTCTCTTGTACCTATAATTGTCTGTATGACCACACACACCTCTTTTTTAATAAGCAGCACCCTGAGTCATACGTTAATGGGGTTATAAAGCTGCACAAAACTTGTCAGCTCTGGGTGGAGTATGTGGGAGAACAGCCAAGACTAAGCAGGAGCTGGATGAGTGCAGAGTCATCAGCAAACATGCAGAAGCTGGAGGGCTCCTGCTTGGTGTGATATCAGCGATGATGCAGCAATTAAGGAATTTGCTAGCACTCTCCTTTGTCCTGCCTTGTATGTCATGGTAACAAGCGTTGGAGAGTCTGCAGCAGTGCTTTGAGGCCTGGCTTTCCCACCTGGCTTCAGAGGACACTCTGCTGCTGCTAGATGCCAGCAGGTCAGGGAAGGAGACTGGCAGAGCTGGCAGCCAGGCAGGCAAGCACCAGTCTATGGCACTCACCAACATCATCACTGACCATCCCTGCTCCCAAATAAGGGTTGCACAGGATACAAATACTGAAATTCCCAGCCAGGTAGGCATGGCATTGTCAGTCATGCCAAAAATCCCTTTTCCCAGTGTTCATTTATAAAGGAGAGATTAATTTCAGCTTACTAGAGGCATAAATTCTTGTGGTATCCAAAGACCAGATTTAAGGCTCTGCTTTCAGTGCTCTGAGGAAAGCAGAAGTTGTAGATTAAGATGTTATTTCCCACACACACAGAGCTATCTGCCCCATTCCTTAGTTTTTCGTTGGCACTTCAGACCAGGAGGAGCAGAAATGAACTTGGACCCATGACTGCTTGCTACATTCAAGAATCTTATTTCTTAGTAGAGACTCACCTATACTGACAGTTTCAGAAACTGTGATCTTGCAAACTGAAGCACAGGTACCTTCTCTGCCTCCACTTCAGCTACAGTAACTTCCATCTGAGCACTGAGGAAAGCCTGCTAGCATTTGTACTTCAAGAGAAGAAAAATCTATATATAGATCCATCTCTCTTCTAGTCCTACTGGCCTGTCTGACGCTTACAGACTCATAATACTTGTAGCAGCCTTGCTAAAGTGGGCCTGAAGATAGTAAAAAAAAAGCACTACACCACCAAAATGTCTATCTGTATATTTCCTGATGCATCCACATAGTTAATAGTATGTTGCTAATTTTTCTTTTCATCTGTCATGTTGCAGAATTATTCTGTGGATTACATTATCCTACACTGGCATCTTCTTGCCATGCTATTGTGTTTATTGCAGACTTCACTAAAAACCTGTAATTTAGAGTATCAGACATAATTACCACATTCCTTTGTGAAATAATATAATCCAAAATGTAAAGTGTCAATTGAGTTTTATAAAAAATTGTTGAATTGAGAATTTTAATTAAAGCTATGAAGGACAATGTAGTGGCTTAAACTGGGACCGTGTGTTAAATCTGCTGGCTTTCATGAATAAAATTAATGTCTTAGGGCTGAATCTTTAAACCCTTGTTCTTGCTTTGCACATCTTTAAAGAAGAAAGGCTCAGTTTTAGAAAAGCTAGTATTTGTAAATTTTCAGGGAGCGTAAGCTTGCAAAGTTTAGGTACAGACATAGCAAATTCCCATAGTACATAATTAATTTTATCAACTGTTTAATCTGTACATTTATTTTTGAACACAACACTCCTCAGCAGGTGCCCTCATGCCTGTGCAGTTTGGAAGAAAGGATCCACATGGGCCTGTGGGAAGTTGGTCTCACATGTCTGCAGTGAAAAGAAAAACAATACCTTAGCATAGACTAGGTGTCCCACAATCAAAGAATTTCAGAATTTCTTCTGGCTAATTATAAGAGTTGCTTCTTCATAGTCCACAATATATACATGCAGAGTGATAGATCTTCTTTCCCTAAACCTGTTCTTATGCCAATTACTCTCACTTTACCCCTTGGTCTGCATGGACCTATGTGCAATATCTGGTCTTACTGTTTTCAGTTTCATTTCCTTGTCTCTGTTTTATCTGGACTTGTGACTTAAAACCAGATATTTTATTCTTACTCTGAATGGGTGCTGAGACATAAAATTTAAATTATGGTATAGCCTTGAATATAGTAATCATAAAGACTACTTTCAAGATTAAAGGGATGCATAAAATTTGACTGACAGAATTTCCATGATCATTTACTTTAACATATTGACTTATATTATACTCAAAAGGTTTTAGATCAAATATGGCCACAAAGAAGACATCTTTTGTGTATTTATGTGAAGGTGATGTGCATTAGGCTTTCTTTTGTATATAGCCAGTTCTTAATCCAGTGCCAACAATTCTAAGTGGCTGGATGCTTTTGCAACACTAGTGAGTCACAAAATAAAGATGATACTTATTCTTTTAACCAATGGGTCTCAAAACACTTCACAGAAGAAGGAAGTACCATTATCTCAAATGTACAGATGGGGATATTGATTTGTGAAGTGAGTCAAGTAGAGTCAAGTAGATCTGGATTGGAACATGCCCACAGGTGGTTCTCACAGAGCAGCCTGATAACATGTTGTGTATTTGGCCCCTTGTAGCACCTTAATGTCAAAGCTCTGAGGAACACGTGTTGGACACAAAATTGCATTATTTGATAAAGGTTCGGTATTAATAATTGAGTAGTTTTCTGGAGACTTCATCAGCAACTCATTTTATGAGGTAGCTGTCTGAGAGCAGCCGTGGATGTAGCGGCAGGTTCAGGCCTGAAGCTGGATCTCCTGAATGCAGGGCGAGCTCCCTGCCCCACAGCCCGCACTGTCTCCAGAGTCAGCCGTGTTTACCGATGTTACTGTCATGAGGTTTTCATCATCCCATTCAGGCAAGAATTCTCTGCTCCTGACTGGAGGTTCCCTACCCCCATCTTCATATGTTAACACTTGAAAACATTTTAAAAAATGGCTTTGGAATGTGAAAAAACTTTATGTGTGTAGCTGTCTGAAATACAGTGAAGTTACGGTGGTGTAACTAAGGGCAGCATTTGACTAACCACATTTTTATTACTGACGGACACACATTTTACTTGCAAAATTTAATCTGGTATATATGGCAACGCAGTAAACAAGAACACTCTTTTAAAGAGAATCATTTCTGAGAATCATGTGCTTTAAAAATGAAACACATGCTTATTTATTTCCCATAGGAACAAAACACAGTAAAATCATGTAAATCTTAAAAGCATCTTAGAAGTAAACAGGCCAGACATTAACTGGCATTAGTTGTTTTCATTTGCTAAGGCCACTGGAGGTACACTCACATTGGGTGTAGGATCTTCATTTTGTAAAGGTTCAAGTTGTTGTATTTTTTCCAACTATTTTCATTATCGTATAGTTTTAACCTTAAAGATACGATTTCTCACATGTCTTGTTTTCTAATACTATAATATAAATAGAACTCATGATAACATTAGTATTTATAGCAGTAGCTCCCTGGAATCAGATGACTGCATCATAAGATGCTCATGTTAAAGAAGTAAAAAGATACCTACAAGAATTGTTTCAGTCTCTTTTAATCTATCTACTCAGAAGGTCAGTGGAATTAAATTGTTTAATCCTTATTATCTTAACATTCAAGGACATTTGTCATTTTGCCACATTAGGTACTTGATGGTTTCAAACATCATGTTTAAATAGATCAGTGTGATAATTGTGCTTATAATAAACCTTCTATTAGATCTAGTATGTAGAAAACACCATACTGTGCTTTGTCATCACATTCACTGAACGTGTTTAAGTTCTCTGAAAGTGAAGAATTTGTCTGCCAAATTGGGTAGCCCAGGAAAATGGCCATGAATTTCTCCTGCTTCAGCAGCTGGCTCAGTGTGAAAGACTGCCGTGTTTCAAGGGGTGAGCTGCTGTGCCATTCCCTGGTGCTCCAAGCAGGGGTTTAGTGCTCCTGGCACCCTGATGGAGACGTTTCTGCCTGGCACCGCTCCCCTCACTTCAGGCAGGGTCATGGTGCTGCTCTGAGCCCTGAAAGCTGCGTGCCTGGGCGCTGCTGAGCTGGGAGCCACCTAGAGCTGGAAAACTGGCAAGAGCTCGTACAGGCTGTGCCCTACGCGCTGTCCCCCTCCACGGCTTCCTTGGCTCCCCCAGGGCTGTGTGAACATTTCAGCCAGCAGAATTCTTCAGGCCAGGAACCAAGGAACCAAGTCCTCTCAGAGTTTAGTTACAGCCAGGGCTGCACATCCCCTGAACAAAGATTTCAGGAATTACTGTTAAACGGCAAATTAAGCTTAAGCCATACTTTTGGATCATGCTGCTTTTTGGGGATGTGTGCCTAAAAATCTTGCCTGTTCTGAAATGGTACCTCTTTAGTGCCATTAAGTCTCCAGAACTGAAACCTGTATTTAAAACATGAGAAACTGATTCAAAGCAGGATGGAGAGATGGGAGGGGCTGTGTCTCAAATCTGAGCTGAGGCAAGGCTGTCATGCCCAGTTACAGGCAGATAAAAACTCTGAAATCTATCTGCAAACTCTTTCTTACCAAAGGAAAAAGCTCTGAAATTTGATGATTGTCAGTAGTCAATTCCAAGAATTAGCTATTTATCAGTTATGTAAATTTAGGCATTGCATTTAACATGTCATTAACGCGGTAGAGGAGGCATCATGAGGTGCAAAATTAATTGCAGGTATGTGATGTGTTTCTTTAAAAGTCAAGTAGTTATTTACTTCTCTGTAATTTGGGCTTCTGTTAGCTATTATTTGATAACCTCTCCTTTAAAATAAAAATTCCACAGTATGAAGGGGAAAAAAAAGTGACCAGAGAACAGATAAATCATTTTTATGTCCTTAGAACAGCTGACTTCACACTTTTATTACATTGTTTGAAATAGCATCTTTTCATCTGGAAGGAATCAGTTTAAAATGTGATTGTCAACACAACAAAACCAGCTTTCTGTTTAAAATGGCTGCTTGTGAAGCTTAGAACTACACTTTTGCCAGGATTTTCTTTACAGACTTTAGTTACTAGAACCAAGAGATTTTAGATGGGATGTTCACAGGAAATACCTGGCAGACAGCATAAAATGCAAAGTAAAGCATTTTTATTTTAGTTGTAGAAAGCATGCCTGTAAAAATGAGCAACAGTGTTTTAGGTGAAAAGCTTTGTTTTTCAAATAAAAGTTTCTAAGCTGTAGTTTGAAGTGGGTGAGAGAAAAAGTTCTCATTAATTTTCTTTGTGTCCTGACCTAAGTAACCAAACCATGTACACTTAGCATATTTCTTAGACTATATCTCATACTTATTTCTAATGGCATTATTATATCTCTTGTCTAATCTGAGTGTCTTTACTTCATTTAAATTCATTTCTTTACTGGCTATGTCTGAAAACACAGCTTTGTCTCTTTTAAACCAATCTTTTTAATTACTATAGTCCACAATTTATTATTTGTATGTAACTTAGATTGATTTGACCAACTAAAATTTTTAGATCTGTAAAAATACAGATTAAGACTCTATGCCAAATCAAGTACTTTATCCAGTGATAAAACATTTTCATTTCAGAAATAACTGAGCTCTTTACATTATATACATTTGCTCATTATTTTAACTGTAAATTACAAAGCTGTAGTAAGACTATGACAAACTATTGGATTAATTTTTTCAATAATCATGGTTTTCTTATTTTCAGGGTAGATTAACTGCATATTACTTACAATAGTTTTAGCAACAATTTTGTATTATTAAAAGTGGAGGTCTCTTCAGGTTTTTTTCCTAGCAAATTACTTTGTTTTCTTTTTTAATGTTGGAAGTTAAAATTCATTATATGAGAAACTTCTAAAACACATCTTTGTTAGGAAGGCACTATTTTTGCTGTTGAGCCATAGAGCTGCCATGGCAGCAGTAACTGCTGGGTAAGCTGATCATTCATCCCTGACACCACCACCAGCCCTCTTTTCTTTGCAATGTTCTTCACCCAAACTGAAGTCTTCCTGTATATCATGCTTCACATTCTGAAAGAAATTTAGTAATCCAGATGTTGAGATTATCCATGCTTAACCATAAATATTCCTCCAAAACAGTGTGCCAAATCAAAATATAAAGGCAGTGTAAATAACTATGACTATTTGACAGCTACATAGATTTTCCATGGAATGCATCTTAAATAAAACAAGAAAAATGGAATTAGCATGTAGTATGGAAATATTTTAGAAGAGTGTGTTTCTCTATAATGCTAACTCATAGTTCAGGGCACATTGCACTCCATATGACTCAGAGAATCGAACTGTGAAAAATAAATAGTTTATTTTGCTTGTTATGTTATTGGCCCTGTCAAAGAAAATAAAATTCTAATTACATATGAGGTTGGGTTTTTTTTAGTTTTCATGTTCTTTGCTTATGCAACTTACGGCATGCTGTGGTTTTTTACCCTGTAAATATCAATACTAGCTTTAATGCAATGAAAATAGTTTTATTTCATTCAAAACTGTCTACATCGAGTGTAGTGTGTGTCTAACACGCTGCATCTCCTTGCAGGAATGCACGCACACAAGCCCAGATAAACTGCACCATTGCATTCTGTCTATCCAGCTGGAGAGCTGCTTTCACTGCGAGCCAGCAGTCACTTCAGAGTCAATTTCTGAAGTTTTCAAGCAGCATATGAGGCAGTAATTCTGACTGAAGCATTGGCTCCAGTTATGAATACAAGATCAATTCTGATGGATTTTTTTTATACAGCTTGCCTTCAGTGTTTGTCTATTTTTGTGTATTTTAGCTCTGCCTGAACTTGCATACACGCTGTTTTGTAGCTATCATACACTAAGTGTCTCAAAAAACAGAATGATTTTTTAGGGTTTATTTCATTCTGAAAAATTGAACTTTTCCAAATAAATAAACACCTCTGAAGCATAGGAATTAGGTAGCCAAACCCAATACTTCTCTTCACTGTTCTCTGTAGAGTTAAACTCTGTGGCTGGGAAAAATGCTTCTACAATCCTGCTGCCTCCTAATCTAGACAGGGGCTCAGACCACTTACCATTAAAACATTTATTAATTAAACTATTTTTTTGTAATTTTAATCCCACACAAACTAACTTTATATCCTGACTTAAGAAATTAATTTTGATAAATGTACCTTCTTTAATTTGTAAAACCCTTCTTGCAATAAATTATATATTCAATTTATGTCTTAATTCAACTATTTTTCTGTATAAAATACTTCATCAAAAATGTCTTCAGTATTTTAAGAGCTGATTTTCTGCACTACATTTATTGGAAATATCATTTATCTTCAATCTGATTTACCATTTAGTATATAGATAGTATTTATTCTTTTGATTGCTACTGTGATTTAGATGACTAAATCTGGCCTAATTTTTGTGGATAAAAGTGAATTACTAGCTAGTTAGCATTTCAGCTTTTGTTTTAAAATATTCTCACATATATGTCTCCGTGTCTGAAAATGCCAAATTGTATACTTGCATAATATTTGGATTTTCTTGTACCTATTGGGTTACACCATATTAAAATACTTCATCTCATTTTTTTCATACTTCCTTAATAAATGGGTGATTTAATTTAAGCATCAAATTCACCTAGGTTTTCTTTAAGTATGTAAAAGGGCAAGCCAAAACTTTCAGTTACATTTTAAGAACTCCTGTGCAAATTAAATACAGGAAATTAAAAGGAAAAATAAAATATCTCTGACCACTTATGTTGATAGTTGCAAGTAATTAATAACTTTCAAAGCTGTAATATAAAAACAAGAAAAATGAGTGTATTTTTGTACAAATAGCAATTTTCTTCTACTTTCTTCAAAATTTTATAATTATAATTGTATCTAGTGTTACATAAAGAAAAAGAGTAAATGTAAATTTAATAGGTTCCTGAAAACAATTGTATTGGTTTGAAAGGTGAAAACTTGGCTAGTGAGCAGTTTAATATAGGGAAAGTTGCAAAATGCTAGGAATCAGTGGCAGGAAAGTTTTCTCAGCATCCTGTTTGGGAAAATGCAGTTTTTAAAGTAGATCTTTCTAAGCCACTGTGAGGGAATGCTTGGAATTTTGTGTTTCTACCGAAAAGGATTGGTTTTCCCTTGATTGTCATCAGTTTGCTAGGTTGTGCTGCTATTTAAGCTATTAAAGACTGGTGTGCTGCCTGGTCTCAGGTGATCCATAAAAAGGAATGAAGCCTTGGGAAGGTAAACCACCACCAGACTGGCTCGGTGTATCAGCCTTCCATGACGGAAGCTCTTTGTTGAGAATTGTTGGCAATTCCAGCAGTTTCCAACCGAAGATAAGAGCCAGCGTTCTCAGATAATGCCCTCGATCACACACCTGATGACAGACTCCTGCATGCAAGTTTTTTCAGGTGCTGTGTTTGCTCAGTAATCCTTCAGTGCCAATCTTTTCTAAATGGTGAGCGGGTCCCGTCAGTAATGGACATCAGCCATTAGGCTCGTAATATTTGTCCTAGATCAGGTTACAGCTTTGTTACTGCACTGTGATGAATGGATGCTGTTATGCTCTAAGAAAATAAGTGCTATAAATTTAGCAGTCAGTACTAAGTGAGGTGGTACTTTAGGGGCCTGATTCGCATCCCTTCTGAAGTCAGTGGAAACTATTCTGTTGGCTAAGGCCTTTATAGCAATTTTTTTTCCTTTTTAAGGAGCACAACCCAGGGCTGCCATTAAGATATGGTTCTTCCTTCCTTCCTATATGCAAGTTTACACCTAAACAGTAATTTTATGTGAGCTCTTATTTTACCTGTGATTAATGCTGATTTTCTATGCAAATATTTGGATTAAATGTGGAGGCATAAAGAGAATTTACCACAGGACTTGAAAGATCACTCATGAGCTAATCAGAAATGAGATCGAAGGGCTCAAAACTTCATACAGTATTTCTTAAAGATTTTATTTCAGGATCATCTCAGTAATTCCTACGCCACGTTTTGAACCTCGTGCTCTGATTTATAGCTTTCTTTGCTTGTTGGCATTATACTGGAAGCTTCCCTGAATGAAGATGAAGTTTAAAAATTATTAAGGACAATAGAATCTGTCAGGCCAAAGTCTGAACTGTATTTCATGCTTTTTGCAAATGTTTAGGAAAGTTCATATAGTACCCAAACAATTTCCAATTCATTAAAATAATTTCTGGTGACATCAAGGTGATGAATTTTCTTTTTATATTCCAGGGTGTAGAAATATAGGTATACATATGGAAAATAAGGCACAGTTTTAAGGTGTAAGTCCTACAAGCATTACACTTTGTTACCAGCCTTGTGTGGACAACAATTTAAGCTGTATAGGGACTACTAAAATACTCACATCCATGAAATTTCTGCATACCTTTTTAGTTACTGGCTAGAATGTTTGCTATAGCAACTCCAATTTCAAATGACCCAACAGATATCCTGCTCCTGGGAGAGGAGCTATCATTTTACTATAAGATATATGGCAGTATGTTAAATGCTTAAATGTTTATGCTTATTTTTACCTTAAAATTGATCGCCTCAAGTTCAACCTGTAATGGCTATACAGACTTCATTCTCATACTCTAGCTAGTGGCAGTATTACACAAAGATTTATTCTTTCCCATTGCTTTGTAAATGTTAGTGCCCTCCTTTTTGCTTCCTCCTTCCTTCTGTGAGATGACCTAAATCAGATATAAAAAGGAAAATGGGAATATATATATATATCAAAAAATGTAGAAAGAGAAGGGTCAATAGTAGAAATATACTAAAACTTGTACAGCTTGGTGTGTTAATGCTGAGAGACTTCCTAAATAAAATGCATTCTTAGGGAGTATTTGATAGAGAAGGGGTCTGGGGAACTGTGGAATTAAGAAGAGCAAAAAGAGAAGGAAAGAATTCTGTACCAAAAGATTACACAAATATATCCTTGTTGCTGTATATAAGCAATAGTATTTGGTTTTTAATTTCAAGAGAGCGAATTTGAATGCAAACTAAATTGTGCAGATCCTGGTTCTTATTGCTTAGACTATACAAATGCTCAAACACTCCACTTAAGAAAAACAAACTAAAAAAAAAATCCAGGATTTTTGAGCAGTATAATCTGCTGCTGCTTGCCTGCTCCTCTGAACCTTCTTTGATTCCTTTTGTACCAGGTAAGTAACTTAATTCAAAATGAAGCTGCCATTGCCCTCCTGAGCAGAGCATGTAAATTTGCTTCTGTCCGGCTGGGTGATCATTATATATAGTCTACAGTGCCTTGGGCTCTATATAAACATTTCACCTTTTGCACATTCATTAGTGACCTGCAAATTTACAGATTGTTTACAAAGTTTTTCTGCACTACCTCTCTAAAGTTTTTCTGGCATATTACCTAAGCCTGTGTTTAAGACAATATATTAAATTACACACTTCTTAATTTTACAGTTGCCCTAAGTTTTAAGATGTTCAGCAAGAGAAGCAGAATTTAGACACCTGTAATTCTGTCATGTAAATCATATGTGTGGATTGTGGCAACAGATGTCTAATGGGCATTTCTACAAGTCTACATGGAAATTGTATAAAATTTGAATTCAGAGAAGACTGTAGAAAGTACCTGTAATATATAATCACTATCTTTATTCTATTTTCATTAATTTTTTTAATTGCAGTTCTTTTCATTTGTGAAATCTAGATAGAGTTTTCATTGTCAAAGAAAATGTTCCAGATAGCAATGGTGAAATGTGAGGATGCCTGATAGCATTCCAGCTAGCCTTGGATGTCTACATTTCCTACCTTAACTGATGCATGACCAAAGCTTCTGCTTCTGTGATTCATATGAGACCACTTTATAAACACCTGTGAATAGAAATTCTCTCACAGGAAGACGTTAATTAAAAAGTGCTTATATATGTGTAACTATAACAGAAACATCCAAATGACACTGCTTGCCCATCACTGAAAAACAGCTGAACTAAGAATTCTGTTAGCCCTCAGGGTTTGCTACTGACTTCATATGTTTGCTTGACAGTATTTCATCAGAAAAGAAACTAAACTAAGCACCTATTTGTGTTTAGCAGAACTCTCTATAACCCTTAGAAGTGTGGGACAAAATCTGCTTTGTCCTTAGAGCCAGACACAAAGCTCGCTTAGCAGCCTAGAGAGAGAATCATCCTACCCAGAGGACACTTAAACAATGAAGCTGGCCGGAGTGCTGCAGGGAGGAAGATGTGGTCAGAGCACCCCCATGTGTGTCCTCACATCTCCACAAAGTCCTGCCAGGACAGACCCTGGGACAAAGGGCAACATGTTGCAACTTAGAGTGTGGGCAAGGCACCATGACTGGGAAACTGAAAGAGCAGCTACTGTAAAGCCATGAGATTAATTGCTTATGAATAAAGCTGATTATAAAACCAATCCTGAACAAATGCATTTCACTTAAACCAGAACATCTGTACCAATAATTCTACTGCTCTAAAATCCAATGCTACTGTTTTTCTAAATTGTGATTATTCTTTCAGTTGAGAAAAACAGAATTAACACAAATTAAACCGCTCTTTTTGGACCATACCAGAAAACTTGGATTCGATACTGATGAGACCAAAAAAAAAGCCATGTCTGGATAATGACATCATCACCTAAGCCTAAAGCTCTTATTGTAAGAAGGGTCATGCAGTTGTCAGGTGGAGACAACTGGTAGGCTCCATCAATCAACTTGTAAGCATTTCCAGATCATGCCTAAAACACACCCATATGGTTGGGCTCCTCATAAAGCAAGGTTGCATCTGCTACCTTGTTTTTTAGAAACAACAGCCTCTGAAATATATTCTTCTTTATACAATGGCCTAAAGGGCTTGACCAGGAAATCAAGATTTTTACTGCTTCTGAACAGAGAGGGATCCAGACCAGGCGGTCCCACTTGTTGGAGTACGGTTTAACCCCCATTTTAAAGCAAATAAGGGGTGGGATGTTAAAGCTTCTGTAGCTGCAGTCAAGTGGCTGCTCTGCACATTCTTTGCAGCACCATCTCTGCTCACAAAACCCAGTTCTCCCCTGCTCAGGGGAATTGAGCCTGTGGAGTTTCATCAACCTGTTCTGACCCAGCATAGCAACACATCAGGTGCCTGGGGTTGCCCAGTATCCTGAATGAGATTTGGTCCTCTCTTCTCTCTGCCACCAGCCTCCCTGGGAGGCAGCCTGGTCTAAACACTCTAACTTGGTTATGCTTATATTTGTGTTTCATTATTGGAAAAAGGACTTCAGACATGTCCAGTAAGAACGTGATCATGAGAGGCTAGAGTGCTCACTGTAAAAGTATTCTATTTATGGGGGAAAAAAATAATACAAAAAACATTAAACATTTCTTTCATTGTTTATTTATGCTTTTTTCCACTGGAAGCTAATCACATATTTTTTCCAAAAATATTTTGTTTGTTCTGAGTTTAATTTGTTTGGTCATAGAGTTTCGTTAGGCATCTAGATTTTGAAACAGGTATGAGTACTAAGAATATGTATTGGCAGGGATGATAATATCAGTTACAGTGGGATAAATGAAATTTTGCCCTAAGACTATTGAAAGAAAATAGAGAGATTGCTGATTCCTGTGGAAAGGGGAGTTATACACAAAAGTGAAATTCTGAGAGCTGTTAACAAATAAGGACTGAGGACCAGCTTCACTTAAAAGCCATTACATGATTTATAAAACATATATTATTAACTAAAAAAAAAGCACGATTTTTATTCATAAGTAAATATATACTGTTTTAATAAATGCAGCTAATATTGTTCTTCCTGATCTTGTTCTGTAATACCATTATGTTGCCATGGTCACATTCCTCCCACTGAAGAAATGCCTATTTTACTGTGAAGAAATCAGCTATCATTGCTTATGGAATTATAAACTGCACATGCTTCTGATTACTCATTCTTAAGACAGGGTACTCTGAACAAACACCAAAAAGAATATAATAGATACAGCTTTTCATTCACATTCCTTCTAAAATCCAAGCAAAAAATATTCTTTAAATATTCCTGTTAGTCTAGGAGTATATCACCGTAAATCTCAGAGACTTCAACAACTGGAATAGGAACAGTCCTGAGGTCACACCTGAAACAGAATTTTAGGGAGTAACATATTGCATTACAGAATGAGTCACGAGGACAGCTGTGTTTATATATATTGTGCAATTAAAAGTTGGTGATCTTTCTCCTGATAACAATGGGGTATGCTGTACTCTGAATGCACGAGTCACATGGACAAAAATCCACTGTTTGGCCATTATCCAAAAATGACAATGACAAGTACATAAGCAAGTGGTGATTTGTCTTGCTCAGTCTGTGGAAGATTCTTTTTCCTTTTTTTGAGTTCTATTATTTACAAAGTAATACAAATGTTGGGCAATAATCAGGCATAGCGAGCTGACTGTAGTAATATAACATTGATGGACTGGAAACCAGATGGTCTGTCAGATAATGAAGTATTATATGGCAAGGGATTGTTCCTGAAAGCCAACATCTTCACCTATTTAGCACTCTGGAATGTCGACATATCGGTTACCACATTCACGAGGTGGTATGTGTTGTACTTTAGAAGCCATCCCTGGAAGAGACTTTTTGATTCAAAATTACTGCCTGATGAGAGGGTAGAGGTGCCATTATTGTAGCACAGCTGGAGGAATATAATGCACAGCAAGATGTGAACCATACATCCGAACTCAGGTTAAAGAGGAACACATAACAGACTATATCCTGATTTCTGTCTAACCAAAGCCATGGTTCATGGATTCTGTAAGCCAGCTCTGCCACCAGAAGAACTGGTGTGTGCTGTGTGCCCAGAGTTATGCATTCCTGCTTTTGTGCCACACTCTCCTTTGTGCCAGCACATGCCCTTCTGCTTCTGGTCAGGAGTCTTGGATGTTGGGGAAATCATTGGGTTAATATTAACCTGGCCACTTAAAAAGAAATGTGTTGGTAATTCAGAAAGGTTCACAGTGGCTAGGTCATCATGTCACACACAGACCTTTAGCCAGCAGAATGGACAGGCTGTTGTGGAGGCAGGACAGAGCAACTGGGAAAGGAAAATAGGGAAATAGGGTTATTTATTCTTTCACAGTAGTGGTGGTTTGTCTTAAACATGTGTGAAACCAGAATTCAAGAATAGCCAAAACTGTTGGAGGTAAATCTGGCAAATTTCAGTTGCTGTAGCTGCCACCTGGGAAGACAGCTCAGAGAACACAAATGGCAAGGGCAGCTGGCTGGAGGGCTGGCGGGAGCAGTGTCCAGGGTTTGGAGATTCCAAAATGTCTCACTGTGGCTGTGATTATAGCATAAAGTGGAGTGCAAAATGAAGAAAAATAACATTAGCTGGATAAATAGTTTCTTTAAAGATGACAGAGAATTGCTACATCTTTTATCAGTAAGACTGCAGCTTACAACGTTGACTTTAATTCCCCATTCAGCCAGTGAAGCCATTTTCGCTACCTGCATAATTGCTAAATTGAAAACTGGTTGGCCATGTGATATTAGCTCTTTAATGTTTTCATGAGCCATTTTCTCTCATTACAACTAGGAAGTCCTTTTTCATGTAAGGAAGGAAAGTGGTACATGCTACTTTTCAATGGAAAGAAAATGGTTACCACAATCTCTTGAGATATGCAATACATTTTAATTATCCTTTATAAGGACAAACATTCTCCCATCATTGTTAGCATTATTCATTTACAACACCTAGAAAATAATGTACCTAGATAACACAAATCAGATAAAAGGGCTTCACTTTCTATGATTTTAGAGCTATAATATTCAATATTGATTATATAAAAAATTTCTTGAAAAAGTCTGCCTCACCCATCAAACCAGTATACCAAATGGAGCTTCACATGAACTAAATTGGATTTGTGGAATCATGGCCCAGTTATCTTTGCAGGTGACCTTTCTGGCAGTAGGGTGAATTTTCTGTCTGCAAGGCAGATCAAAGAATTCAGAATATCCCTGAAGTGAAACGAATACTTTCATACACTTTAAATATGCATACCGAAATACTATCAGTTAAAGTTTCTGTTTGTCTCAAATTTGGTTTGGGAATGCTTCAAAGCCATCATAATCTCTAGAATTTAATGTATAATTCATCCCAGACCTATCCCTTTAGAATCAGTATTGTGTTTTATTCCCTGCAAACACTTAATGAAGTTGGTAATTGTTTCAATAGACACAAAAGCTGATGGGGCAATAAATGAGAACAGATTATTGTTTTAGAATTACACCCAATTTCATGGTCACTGTGCAACTAAAGGCATTTTCATATGGCCAAATACAAAGTAAATCGAGGGGACATAAAAATTGAGATTATAATTACACTATCAACAATGCAGACAACATTCTCTTAGGTGAAAAAATTAATTGTTAAAGATAGTTACATAACATGAATTAATAGAACTGTACCATGATAAAAAGGTTCATGCGATCCTAAAGCTTACCCAACAAAAGCATAGTAAGGAAGCACAGAATTTTGCCTCTCTATATAACTTTGGTAACACAACTGATAAAATACTGAATTAAATCAACATGTTAAAGAAAATATTGAAGGAAATATGAAGAAGTCTGTGAGGTCCACAAAACTGTACTGGCAGGAAGAGAAATCTTGTGTCATAAAATTGAGGGGCTAAGTTTTTCTGGTTGTAAAGGAGAATATTGAAAAGTTACTTAATTGCTATGGATAGATATATTTTTCACCTGTAGAAAAGGTTTTCTGGCACCTAGAAGATCATGGATTTTCAGCTTTATTCACCACAGCCAGTACCTGGAATCTGATGTTAAGCAAGTGCAGGCTTCAAACACAGCTTTCTCTGAATGCAGAAAAACACTGCAACAATCATCTGGAGGACTTCTGCTGGGGAGGGCCATTACTTAAGTTTTTACAAATATTTAATATAGTTTCTAGGTGAAAACTGGTGTGAGTAAATGATGTATCCTAAAGAGTCTCTCCTGAGTTTGCAGTCTAGTCTCATAGCTCATCCCCTGTCGTGCATTAAGCATTGAGAACAGGAAATCTTGCACTGCCCTGAACCTACCATAACACTTGGACATTTGCACTAGAGTAATGACTGTACTTACATCATGCTTCAGAGCTTCAGCAAGTCACTGTCAGGGATCAAGAGGGATTATTTTTTCTTAATGCACAATTGAGTAGAAGCCTGATAGAGAGGGTTTTTTTTCCTTTCTTTTAAGCATGATTGGATACAGATGAAGATGTGATAGCATGGATTAGTCTTTTGACATAAAAAGGAAATCCATTTGGGGAGAGGGGGGTTGGTTTATTGTTGGAGGCTCAGAGTCTTACCTATTTACAGTTTGGGGGGAAGGAAGGAATTTCTGCCTCGGTCTGGTAGGGTATATCAGAGGTTTCCTGTTCCAGGCATCATCTCTGGCTCTTTCTGGCTCTTCTCTGCATTCCACCTAGACTATTGCTCACATTCCCTGTCTTCAAGACCAGTGTTGTGTTTAATCTGTATAAGAACAAATACAGCAAAGTGAAAGCTGGTTTTATCCCTATTGAGCATACCTTCAGTCACCCTGAAAAGAACCACAAACCAAAAAGGCTTCTTACGCATCCATCAGACATATAACATTTTAGCTTCTTCTGCTCTTGTCCTGTCATCTCCCCACTCCTTCCTTCCTTCCTTCCTTCCTTCCTTCCTTCCTTCCTTCCTTCCTTCCTTCCTTCCTTCCTTCCTTCCTTCCTTCCTTCCTTCCTTCCTTCCTTCCTTCCTTCCTTCCTTCCTTCCTTCCTTCCTTCCTTCCTTCCCTCCTTCCTTCCGCCACTTCCTTCTGCCACTTCCTTCCGCCACTTCCTTCCTTCCTTCCTTCCGCCACTTCCTTCTGCCACTTCCTTCCGCCACTTCCTTCCTTCCTCTGTACTATAACTCTTAAGAATGTAGCATTTCGTTCAGGTTAGAAATTAGGCTGAGATGTAGATGATATTTTACTTTGCCAGTCCAAGCACATACAACACAAACTGCTCAATCACTCAACATGTAACAGAACAAACAGAGCTTACTCCTCTGGTGATTTAATCAGTGATGTGTTACACTACTGGAAAGAAACCTGGTGTTAGGGTTTTCTTTTTTGGTTGCTTGGTTGAGGTTTCTTGTTTTTTTGCAAGCAAAGTTTTGGATCAAGACCAGGCAATTGTAACATACTGATTTTATCTTAACCAGTTGGCACAAGTACTTCAGGATCTGGGGAGTAAGAAACTATTTCTTCCACAACATTCATTCTCACAGGCCTTTCACTGTAAGAAGTAATATTTTTATTCTATCTTTTTAAAAAGAATAACTGAAACTTTGATTATACTATAATTAATGTTAAAAGATTTTTAACATGAAAGCTGATTGTGCACAAATGGCAAATGTATGATACTGCTCCACTTTTTTAATCTCTGTTTTTACCTAAAATATAAGAATTAATGCTATGCTGTCCCTGGTCCTTTGTTGCAAGACAAAGTTTTGTTAAACTTCTCTTCAACTCTTCAGGCCTAGTCTTTGTTTGCAGTTCTCAACATTTTTGGTGCCTAGGCCAGTTCACATTGCATCAGTTCACCCACTTCCAAGAAAACGTTTCCAGAAGCTATGTGTACTTCTGAAAACATGAAGATTGAAGCACCACTGTTTTCTTTAATATCTGATGAAAATAAAATGTTAGTGATTAGAATCTATGTGGTTTTACTTGATTTGGACATATCCCACAGAAGATTAAAAAAAAAAAACCAGCCAACTAAAAGATCATCCATTACCAGTGGGTAATTTCCTGGACACCAAAATGCAAAATGTCCAAGAAAATTTTGCAGCTCCTCACAATTCTCTGTGTGTGGAACTGTGCGCAGTAACAGATGTTTCCACTGCCACAGAATTCAGTAAAAACTGCCAGGGAATTTGGCCCAGATGTGCTATAGAATTACAGTGACCCTGGTAATAGTGAAACTTTAAGAAGCAAACACCAGATGTCCAGTAAAATGGTTAAAAATGAGATCCAAATCATTTTTTTTTACCACATCATGACAAACAAATACAGAGTGAATAAGCTGAAAATCTAAAGTACTACTTTATTATTTGTCATCTCTAAGATGATTCTATGTGCTTGGCTTGCTGTGATATAGTGCCACTTGAATATAATGTCTCATAGAAAAGCTGCATTCCCAGTGGCTTAAATAACTTTGAAAAATGAATTAATTAGACAGGGATATACATTAAACTTAATACAAGGTTGTATTTTTCTCCTTAGCTCCTTTCTCTACTCGTTTTGCTTGAAAAGTGATTGTGGCTGTGTGCGTGCTGTGCTGCTGCCTTAGGACAGCTTGCCTGCAGCCAGGATAAATGGAGTGCTGTCAGTGCCAGCTCGTGTAGTTCTGCTTTAGCTCAAATGGTAGCAGACTCGAGCTGCAGTACCAGGGCTCCCTGCACTGCCTCATTCCGTCTCTGTAGACATGGTAAATGTACTTCTCCTGCAAAGTACAACTATTCATTACGTTATGAGGCACTGCCTTGTGGTTTCCAAGGGGTCCATGTAGGGCAGACCCTGGAGACGACGGAAAGCATTGCACTTCTCTTGCCACTCTATTGATTATTTATGATTTTTTTTATATCCCCCAGTGTAAGTTTTCTACATTGATTATCAGAACATACTTAAGCCATTTTTAAGTGTCTCTAAACCAAAAAATAATTTCTGTTACAAACCCTGAAATTAAAATGTAGAATTCATGAAAGGCTGGTTGTGTTTGTTAGTAGTATAGATCTGCACAGGACAATAGACATATATCAGTATTCATAAGTTAGATTACTGTTTTTACTTAAAGCCTGAATACAGCACTACCCTGCTCTGTTCTGTCTCTGGAAAACAAATGGTAACAAGATTTTTAACTTGGAACTGGGATTATAGCCTTCGGAGATAAAAAACAGAAAAAATATATGTGGAGAACCACAGGTACAAAAAGGTCTTGGGTGCTTAGAGAAAAAATTAAGGAATGTACAGTCTTTGAAAGAAAAGGGGTGATTACGTGCTCCAAAGTCTCTCTTAAAACGTCTTTGCAAAAGATGTGGTATAAATGCTATTAAAATAAAGAGGGCTGCTCTGACTTCTCAAAGAGATGATTCACTGGAGAACTGTCCATAGCTCTGTTACTCCCTATGACACGAGAAAGGGCAAAAAATTGTTTACTAAAAAGTGTATTCTTCCCTGGAAGAAAAACTCATCATAAGCCATCCAGTGCATCATGACAGAATAGAAATTAAGATAAACTATAGCTTTCAGAAATACTAGTGCTTAGCAATTTAAGAGTTTTCCATTTTTTTATTTATGCAGATTTTTAGATGATCTTTAACTGGCCTCAGGTGATACCCTTGTCTGAATTTTTGTAACCCAAATGGAGAACTCAAGGCTGTTGACAGCACTTCTGAGTTTTGCAGGGGTTTTCACTGTGTTGCCAGTTTTACATAGTTTCAGTACAAAATAATAGACTTGTAGCTTTACTTCAACTATAGACAAAAATTTTATTAAAAGCTCAGTGACACTTACGGACTTTTTGAAATTTTTATCTTATAGCAAAACAGAACCCAAAAAAGAACATACTGTGTTGTGTATCAATGCTGATCAAGTTGGATGCTTTTTTTTTTTGAGAATTGCCTGTGGATGCCCGGCACTCCAAACCACTCTACCATGTGTTCCTTCAAGACCTCCTGCAATTAGAGCCCAAAATCATTGCACTTGGAGCTCTCTGCCCACACTCATCTCGCAAAGCTGCTTGCAGCACAGACAGTTTCATGTCTCCCACGGCTGTTTGCAAGGAAGCAGCCTGTCACCCCGGTTAAGAAAACATGGATGTGTTCTTATGTCCTTGATGGCTGTGCTGTCCATAGATAAGGTTTAGAGTAAGGTAGAGTAAGGTGTAGAATTCACATCTCTACACCAACTCTGTAGAATACCAGGCAATCACTGAGTTGTGTCTAGTGCTGCTTTTATCAACTTTGCAATGCTCTCTGATGATGGAGAAGAAGGAAGCAGTGTGGTTGCACATTGCAGTTACACTCAGATGTGAGATTATGGCAAACAATGCTCCTGTAAAGGTGTAATGGTAATGTCTGGCTAATCTGTCTGAATTCTAGATCCAGCACAGAGTTGTTACCAAGCAAGCTTCATGGCATGTTTGTGAGTTATAAAGGAAACAAGATTCTCTTTTAGAAACTCAGAGAAAATTAAAGATCTAGAAGAAAAGCAAATTTGATCAAAAATTACCTTCTTTTTGACATGTTGATGGTTATAAAGGTACTTCTATTTTAAGTCATAAAATGCAAAAAGTTTTGAAACAAAAAAAATCACACTGTAGACTGTAAAATAGCACGTGCTGTATTTACTTGAATTGCTGTATGAAACTATTTGTTCATTTTTTCAAACTAAAATACCTTTTATGCTTTTAAAAGTAACTTAGGAGGGAGGGTTCCTTTGTTTTGTTTATTCAATGCCCAAGTGGCAAAATTTCTTTTCTGCAGAAGAATTCAAGTTGTGAAGAGTGCTGGATCAGAAGAGGATATTGAGAAAAAGAAAACATTTCAAAAGAGATGTTCAGGTTAAACCTGCTGAGGCAGGTCTGCTGCTCAAAGAACACATTGCAAGCTTTTTTAAAAAATAAATAATCCAGTACAAACTGCCACATCACCAAGAAACAGGCTCCATCACTTTTTAAGAAAAAACCTGTCAGGTTTCTTTACAGATGTCTATGCAGATGAGGACACTGTTGGCAGGCAAGACAATACTACATAAAACAAGAGTAGATCACTGAATAATAAAAGGCAATAACAATTAGGATAATTAGCAATTAATAATACTTAGGACAGCAACTTCTACACTATTCTTTGCACATCTGCCTTGCCTGTTGATTTGGTCTCAAAAATTATTTACATAACTCTGCATCACAATCTTGTAGCAGCATTTTCATCATAAAGGTATATCCCTGGTGAAAATCCTTGAAAAATCTGTTTCTAATAGTTTAACAGTCAAAATTTGTTCAAAATCCTTTGGTAAATCTTTGGTATATCTTAATTTCTCAGTTATTTAACCTTACCTTCCTGGTCCATTTTCTCTTAGAGAAACTCAGAGTCATGGTTAGTCAACTTACAAGGTGATCACATGACATCATAGTGCTTTATGTTGTAATATGTGCAAAAAGGACAAGCATAGTATGGGACTGTCATAATACTGAATGTAGAATCTGTTTGAAAACATTGCTGCATCTTGACTGAAAAGGGACCTTCCATGTTTAAAATGTATTGTGATTCAAGAAAAAGAAATTAAGTTTGTATCAACTGTGAACTCCTTTTGTTCTTAGGTGAGAGTAGCACTGAGGAAAATGTATTAATCCATATGGTATTTTTAGGGTGTTTTAGGTGCATGAGGAGTAGGAGGTATCCTTTTGGGCACTGCTCCTGCATCCATGACTGTCAGTGTGCGATGCAGATCTTCCTATACAGAGTTTTCTTAAGCAGTGTGACCTGGGCTGGGATGAGCCTGTCTGGAGCAAGGGGCTGGAGCTGGGTTTCACACCCGTGCCCACGCTGTATCACACTGCACAACAGCCCTGCAAAGGTGAAGGAAAAGATCTGTGACACTGCCTCTGCATCTAGGGACACTAGCTGTAACTGTAGGAAATTTGGGCTTTTATTTTCTTGCTCCCGAGTACTTAAAACTTTTCTGATTACTTTCATATAAGAGCATCCATGTTGGATAACAAATGCAGGTATTTGTCTTTAGGCAGGCAGTTGCCATTCATACAAGCTTCCCCGTGCATCTGTGTGCCTTTCACTCCCACGGTATGATTAGATACCACAACTGCCTGCCAGGTGGAAATTCAAGTGCCAGTGTGTGTACATGTTCATGCTGCTGTTCACTGCCTTGAATAGTGCTACAAATTCTGCACACTTTGATCTCAGTGCACATAGCACTTTTGCTCCCTGTTGGTGCAACTATCAACAGTATTGCTGTTACCAAATCAGGGATCTTTCCTTATCTCTCTGCTGCAGATACTGTAAAGGGAGTAAGAAAAACACCCCAAAGGTCAAGGTGTTAGAAGATGAAACCAAGTTGTTTAGTTCATGTTTATATATATTTAATGATACCCTATTTGTTTTAATGTAAAAGAGTAGCCGTGAGCTTTTTTTGAAAATTGAGGAATCTATGCATGATTTTAGTTTGTTAAATATACTGCATAAAACCACTGCTGGCCTAGTTTTACTTTAGACTTCAGGAGATGGATGTGTTTATGAGTTCAAATAATTGCAGACAAAATTTTGCACCTGCAGTTATGGTTGCCTGCAGTTCAGTTCAGTTTAAGTATCTACATCACTGATTGCATCTGTAAGTTAAAAACATCTAAGTAACCTAAATTACGAGCACAAATAATTGCAGGTGCAAAACTCATACAAACACAAAATGATCTCTAAATGTTGGTCTTCATTGTGAGTTATTCACTGTATCGTGAACCTAGATTCCTCTGGGAGAGTCACTAATCTGTATAATGACACTGAAAGCCTCTTGAATCTCATATTTAACTAGCAGATGGGAAAGAATACATGGCGTCATATAACTCCCTAGGGATTATGCATGTGGATATTGAAGAGTATAACTTATTCCAATGAAGGCTAACATTAACTTGCAATCAAAAATTTCCTTCCTGAGCCACATTTTTTTCTGATGGAATTAAAACAACTTAATGTTGTATTTTTATGAAGTCACAACCAATTTAAGTAGAACACATTCCCAGGGTAAGCACAGAAATTTTGCTCATCTCATGACTTTCATTTAATGAATCACAGCATCACTTTAACACAAAGAAAGGCTGTCACTCTTTTCCAGAAAACACATCTAATTATCCTCTGTGTAATTTTTTTTTTTTTGTCAGATACAGGTTTCTAAGCTCATCTCCTAAAAGATACAATTTTTTGCTCTGGTATCAAAATTAAAAATAATTTTCTTGCATTCTTTAGCTTCAATAGACATAGGTGTGGAGCTACTTTAAAAAGTGACTGCTTCCTGTCATACCAGTTGCGGCAGTACTGTTGGCAAAAGGGGAAAAAAACCCGTAAATTCTCTTCTAGTGTTTGAACAACTAAAACTCCTTCTGAACAAATGAAACATTCTGCCAATCCTGACAGTCCAAAATGCAATGAAGAATTTTTCTGTTTCAGAAGCTCTAGGCAAAGCTGTTTTGGCATGTCCTTAGCTTGTTCCTCTTGCAAACAAAGGGGCAGCTAGAGGGAAAGTCTTTGGGGGAAGAAATGCTGTCAGTTGTAAGAAATGAGACATGCAGACCCATTCTACAGCCTGGCTAGTGATTACATGCAGGTAATTTTTAAGAGCCTAAACCAGCTGCCAGTGATAATAACGCTGCCATTTGCACTGATTTCAACAGGAAATACATCAAACAGACCAGCTTAAGGTCTCTCAGAAGCATGGGCCAAACTGGAATTTTGTTCATTGGTGTTGGGGCCGGAGCAGAGGAAAGTGCTCGGAAGGCAGAGGCAGCGGTGGCAGGAGCCCAGAGCAAGCTCTGCTGGGCTGGCAGCAGGGCAGCAGCAGCAGGACAGCAGCAGAGGTGCTGCAGCAGAGGTGAAGCAGCAGAGGTGAAGCAGCAGAGGTGCTGCAGCTGACAAGGTCCTGCCTCGCTGCCTGCCAGCTCCCACCACACTCCCAGGCAGCCCCATCAGTCCCTGGAAGCATTGCCAGCCCTGCTTCACAGGCCCTCAGCAGTTACAGGGTAAGGAGCAGAGGTGTGAGCCTATCTACATTTTTTAAAATCCAACATAATTACTTCACATTAATCTATTAGACAGGCAGTACACAGTAACAATGTACCACTTAAATAACTAATTTGTAATCATCCTTAGGGACAAAAATCTGGAACAAGATGTCCCTTTTCCACCCATGGGAAACAGTTTATGTTGCTTGTTACAATGCAAGGCTATACCTTCACCTTCCTAGATTATTTGTTCTTTACTTGCGTATAGCAAAACAGAGAAAGCATGTGAGAAATATGTAAATTGTACATCAGTGTAAAAAAGTATAAAATACCATCATTTGAATGGAAATAAATTTTAACAAATATTCCTTTTTTAATTCTCAATTTTTTTACTGCCCCAGACAAAAGCAAGAAAGGAAAAAGTTTCATCTTCAGTTTCTTGAGGGATTTATATTTAGGTGTGTCCTGTAACTCATATAAATTCAGAGTGCATCTTAGAAAGCCAAAAAATTAGCAAGGGTTTTGACCAAGAGATTGGGAGGTGATTAAAACTCAAGGAAGAAAGACTCATTTCTCAGTAAGAACAACAGTCACATGGATGATGGATCATAATAACTTCATAATCTGACCCATATGCAGTAAATACAGTGATGACTGTCATTTTGAATAAGTGAGAGGGATTGATGCTGATTATTAATCCTTTTCTTGGCCAGTCTGATTGCTTCTGAGCCAGCTTCTCCACTGTTAGTACTTTCCTGAAGTATCTTAATAGCTTTCACCGACAGCCTCTTCCTTTTTACCCAGTCACTTTTCATGCAGTGTGTTGTCCTAACTTATTTGACAGATTTCTTTAATTAATTGGTCTGCTTCTAGTATTCCTATAGCTGGAGGCTTGGTCTCTTTTAGTATGTAGTCTAAGAGTGTTACTACAGGCACAGGCTCACATATAATTCTGTTTTGCTTGCTGCAAAAAAAAATATTTATGTTTTTCCCTAATTCTGAGTGTTGCAATGAAAGCTTTCAAAAAAAAAAAAAAAAAGTTAAATATAATGAAAATAAGGACCTAGTATTTAGTGCCAGTGTCTGAAATGGCAGATATCTGTATAACAGACACAGAATAAATAAAGAAATATATTTGCATAATAGAAATTCAGAAGCCAGCTTAGCTAACTGTGTCATTGATAGATTCATATGGGTTTCCTGTAGAGATGTGTATTTAACATTTGCAGTAGGATAATATACATAACATACTTCACAAGAAAAAAAATTCTTTTTGGAATGTAAGAGTGTCCAAGCCTGATTTTCTGTGAATGTGTCCAACCTTTAATATCTTTTCAAGTCTGCTGAACTCTGTGCCAGTTGTCCCAGAATGACACTCAGCCTTCCCTGTAACATACCTCCTCAGCTGGGGAAATAGCTGTAAATGCTGGGATTGAGGGTGAACTACATGTGTGAACTGGTTAGTGGCTTCCAGCTCTCAAAATAAGTGCCTAAATATAAGTCCCTTATTCTCAGTGGTAGGTACTAATTTGTGCCTGCCTTCACTAAGCACTTGCTTGTTTTTCCACAACTTCTGGGGATTTAAAATCTTTTAAATATCCAGCTAGGTCAACACAAAGTTATGTTATAGTTATGTTAAAGTAACATTGCCCCGTGTCCAATTATTTATTTTCTATTAGTAATAAATTCATAACATGCTACATAGCATGAAAATGAAAGGTACCTTTTCCCTGATATAAATTAAATTTTAAGCAAACTTAATTATATTTAGACATACTTTCTTCCTCTTTTTGAACAACGCCCAACTTTTTAACCAATCATGTCTTCACAATTCCTTCCCTTTGTTTAAACATTTCATAAAATCTGAAAGTTGTGCATTTGTTTCATGCAACTGATGTGGTCATGAAAGCCAGGTCTTTTATTTATACTTGGGATAATGCAGAGGTAATGAAAGCAGAATTGGACCTAAGAGGTTTTTTGTTTCAATTATAAAACAATGTGGGTAAATGCCTTGGTTTTGACAGCACCAAAAGAAAGGGAATATTGTGCTTATGCCTTCAATCAGCTTTATTAGATCCTTAAAGGGAAAATTATGTGAAAGGCAGAGGAAGAAAACAACAAGCTAAGCAAGATCGCAATTTCAGTATAATTCGGAGAAAATAACTGATTTAGGTTGGTCGTCTTGCCAGGGTGAATGACTCAAGGCTTCCAAACAAGAAATGGAAACCAGAAGGATAGGGAAAGCCTGCAAGAACAAATTGAGAAGATGTGATTGACTGTAATGTTTCAAAATCAACTGCTGCAAAGATGAGTTTGGGCTCTTGCCCAGAATACAATTGAATGGTGATGTTAATTTAGACCCTTAATGCTGAAACAAAATAAGATGTAGCTGTGTTTCTGTTAGAAATTTATTTGTTCTTTCCAGTGTCTCTAGCTGGGGATATGATGTCATCTCCTCTTTCTTCTATCAGACCCTGCAGTGATTGCTGTTGCTGCTGTTTCATAATCTTTCTGAACACTAGTTTTTTGAAGGAGGCTTGAGTCCAGGTGATAATATCTCTCAAATGTGAAATGTCATCATTGTTCATTGAAAAAATTTGAAAAAATTTCATACGCTGTGAACAAATAGGCTAAACTCAATTGGCCAAGCAAAGCAGAAGGATAAGATTGTTCTGTGTGTGTGTGTGTGTGTGTGTGTGTGTGTACTTTTTGACTAGCAAAAGCCAGTTACGTTTTTGTTACTATCATGCTAGTTTTTTTAATTAAGTAAATGGTTCATTCTGCAAAGATTGAAATAACTCTCTTTAATGGGTACAATTTGTAAAATGTTATTTGTAAAAGTTGTGGGCAGCTGCTTGTCCTCCACCTCAGGCACAGGAGGTTCTAAAAGCGACTACACTTTATGCAAAAAATTAGTCAGTTGACAATAGGCAGTGATGGGATGGCATTGTCTTCTACTTCCTCTTTTCATTTATTCCTTTCATCTTACTGGCTGTGCTTACTAACCTTTTTTCTGTTTCTATTTCAAATCAGGAAGGGAAAAAAACCCTAAACCACAGCTCATAATTAAATACTGAGCTAGCTCTTACCATGTTTACTGAATTACATATTGCATATATGGATGTATATCCTCAAAGTTTCATGTGTTTTTAGATTTCTAAACTTAATGTGTTCCATAGGAATAGACCTTAACTCCTTCTTGTCTGTTTTCCATGAAGAGATTTGCTTCCAAAGAGGAAGGAGGAGCAAAGCAGTGAAAGCCACTTATGTGGCTATGAAATCCTTCACATTTTAGGGATTCATAGAGCCATGAATATGATTACTCAGCTCTGCAGATTCTCCTGGTTCACAGTAGAGGTTCCTTCAGCAGGAAGTCTTCAGTGTCAGCCTTACAATAAGCAGATCAGCCTGACATTAGGTGCACAGTGGTATCTTTGCACACCTATCTCTGCTGCAGTGTGGCTGCTCCTGGTACAGTCCTTAAAAGAGGACTTCAAATCAGGAGCCCTGAGAGAGGGGGAAGTTACAGCAGCTCTGAGGGAGCGATGGAGCCAAGCAAAGCAAAGCCAAGCAAAGTGAACCACAAGGAACACAATGGGAATAAACAGGGCTCAGCTGGGGCCACCTCAAACATTTGCATGTGAGTGAGGAAGTTTCTGTGAGGAGCCTGCACACCAGGGCACACAACATGGGACACAAACATGAGGAACTGGAGACCTGTGTGCAGCTGCAGGAGTAGGATCTCATCAGGATCCCAGGGATGCAGGGAATGCACCGAGTGCTGCTGTGGAGGGATACAGGCTGCTCAGGAAGGGCTGGCCAGGAAGACAACAGCAGTGCGTGGAGCTCTGCCTGAAGTTCAGTGATGAGAACAGAAGACATGGACGTAACATAAAGAGTTCAGTTGAAGGACAACTAAAATTATTAAAGGACTGGAGCACCTTTCACATGAGAAAAGACTGGGAGATGCAGAACTGCCTGGAGGAGAGAAGGCTCAGAGGGGAATCTGGAAGTACCTAAAGGAAAGGTCTCAGTGACAGGACCAGAGGCAATGGACATAAAGTGAAGCACAAGGGGGTCCGTATGAACATCAGGAATGTGTTCATTTTTACTATGTGGGTAACTAAGCACTGGCACAGGCTGCCCAGAGAATTTGAAGTATCTCCTTCCTTTAAGGGTAGTCATTCTTTGGAGATACTCAGAAGCTGTCTGGACATGTCCTGGACAACTGGCTCTAGGTTGCCCTTCCTGAGCAAAGGGTTGGGTCAGATGATCTCGAGAGGTCCCTTTCATCATCAGCTTTTCTGTGATTCAGAAGCAATGGATAATTGCTTTTCATATTTTTAGTTCCCATTTCTTTAGAACTTTCAAATAATCCACTGCCTGGTCTAATGGTGGCCTGAATCACTGGTGTTTCAATGTTGACTTGTGGTTTAATGCTGGATTGCTCTTTAGGAGCTGCTACCTGCCTTACAATATTGCTAAGATGACAAATTTACTGCTCAGATTCCTGGTATATCCTTTCTACATTCTCTCTGAAAAGTTTTCTCTAAGATCCCCAGAGATTGTGGAAATGTTACAAGGCTTATATATCCAATAGCTGCATTCATTTTGAATATACAAAAACGCAACCTGGAAAAGGAACCTGTTGTGCAGTGCGAGGCTGGGTAATGCTGCAGCATATTTTTTAAACTTATTTGTTATTCTATACTCCATATTTCTCTGCTTAGGCATCTCCTACTAATGAAAAAAATCCAGACCGAGTCTCAGTTTTTGTAGTGTGAGCTACACCAGCGAGTAAAGCAGTGGAGGACATTAATTCTCCAATTCCAATCATGTGGAGGAGTAGAAATTGCAAGCAGGATGCCTGTTGTAGATATGCTTGCAGGGGTTTAGACTGAGCTGAAAGGAAAGAAGTGTTTACAGGGATCTGTGTTCTTGTAGCTGATCCTACTTGGGCCTCAGTTTCAGTTTGAACTCACATTAAAATGTATGAATCGCCTTCTTTAAGGTATTTCACATTTAAATTGCTTGGTGAATAAGTGATATGTTCTGCATATGTATGAACCATTAAAGACTAAAATGGGCCCAGCCCTAAGAATAAAGACCAAGGCCAGGCTGGATGGGGCTCAGAGTAACCTGGTCTAGTGGAAGATTCCCTGCTTATGGCAGGCAGGTTGGAACTAAATTATTTTAAGGTCCCTTCCAACCAAACCATTCTGTGTATCTATGATTGTATGATTCTATGGATTCATTATATTTATATTGTTATATCCATAACTATAAGTATCTGTAGGTATATCCATATCTATATTAATAGATACATAAATGTATATTTGTATGTTTATGTTTGGGAAGTAAGACTTTGGAAAAATTTAAACATCTGATGACCACTGAATTCCTTAATCTCCTACTTTTCAGTATTTTGTCATTAAGCCATCATTATGTTAAATGCTCAAAGTGTCCTTTTATTGTGGACTGGAGCTCAAACATTGCTTTCTTCAGAGTAAGGATATGCCCAACCCAGAGCATATTACAAGTCCTAAATTACTTTATTTATGTTGGAGAAGCCCAAGCAGAGAACTCCTAAGAAGTGTTTGAAGAAGGATGGGCAAAATGGTATAGTATTTGTAGTATTTTAAATTCACATGGGGAATATGAATTTCATTGTTATCTTTTGACATGTAGAGATCAACTGTAGGAGAATCTATTGATGTCTTACAGACTCTGCAAAAATATTTCAAATATGAGGCTGCTTTAGAAAGGCGAATCATCACATTCCAACATCACCACCTTTCAACATTTTTAAAAACACAAATGCTTTACTTTAGGTAATTTTTTTGTGTGTGTAGACAGAATCCTCTTACAGTCCTGAATAAATGTGTATACATTCTGAAGATGGACAAATTGTAGGATATATTCTTGTTGGCTAACAAGATAACTTACGACCTTAAGCTAAGACAGGAACAACACAAATTGGATATTGAAAAACTTTCTTCTTCATTATTAAGGTGGTCAGGCATTGGAATAGTTTGCCCAGAAAAGTGGTGGAGTCACCATCCCTGGAGGTGGTGATCATTCTATGATTCTTCTTGATGATTCCATTAAATTCCTTTCTGAGCTCTCACCATGCACTATCCAGGTTAGTGTGCAGACCTAGCAGACAAGGACTGTGTCTATTTCTACCCCATGTGGGGATTTTGAAAACTACTTGTCATTTAAAGCATTCCCAAGACCCAGCATTGTGTATCTACACTGGCCTTATAAGCAGAGCTCAGGCTGCCTGAAAATGCCATGTGTGCTGGCATGCAGCAGGTTGTGGATAGATAGATATAGAGATATAGATACACACATGCATATAGATACAGTGACAAGGTACTGCCCAAATGTTTTTTCCCAGATGAAATAGGTAATTCTGTCATGGATCTCTGAATGGGTAACTTGTGTTAAAACTAAGTTGCTAAAAGAAAAAAACTTAATACATTTTGAGACATGTTTAAAACTAAACTTCAAAATATGTCTCAGCTAGCATCTGAAGATGAGCAAGAAGTGTTTTTGTATGCAACTTGCTGAAGTCACAGTTTTTTACAACCCTATATTTTGTGATTTTGTGACTTAAATTTCTGATGTAAACATTGCTGTGGTAAACAAATTAAAACAATGAAATAATACTTCTTTTTCATTGTCAAAAATGTCCCTCACCTTTTAAATAGAATTTCTTGTATTTCAGAAAAAGGTTGATTGAATTTTTATGTATTTATTGCTGATTTCCTTCTATCATCTCACCAGCACATGATATATTTGGTAGTACATTAGTTGTTTAGCAAGTAAGCATAGAGTATCATTAATTGTCTGAATGCCTGGAAATGCTGAAAGTTTAATTGCTTTAGTCAAAAGTGAAATAGAACTGGCAGTATGGTATTGATGTATTTTTTATCCATACGAAAATAATTTCTTTTTTTTTCTTCAATAGATTACTTGGCTTCTACAAAGGAATACTTCCTCCCATTTTGGCTGAGACACCTAAAAGGGCAGTGAAGGTAAAAACCCCATGCTTCCTCCTTTAAAAGTATAACTAGGGACAGTGGCAGCTGTAAAACATTTTATTTCTCCCCCACTGACTGAGATTAGAATCTTAAACTTATTTGGCATATTAATCCTCTGATTTTTACTAGGAGGAAAGTTTCCTGTTGATAGCACAATAAAAACTGTCCTTGATTAAGAAGTGTAGGATAAGGCTCGTAAACATTAAGCTAATTTTGACCTGTGTATCAAATGTTACTGAAAAAAAAAGGTTGCAATTATTTTATATTGTCAGAATTAATAAAATGTTTAAGTTATATTTTAGCCTCATAAGTGCCTCTGGTTTACATATTTTGTTTTACTGAAAATGCCTAGCAACTTGCAAAACAACTAACAGCTTAATAAATTAACACAAGGAGCCATTAAAGAAGCCACTAATAAGTACTTATTTAGTAGGTTTGAAGTGCTGCCCAGGTTTGTGCTCCAAATGGCACTCTGCTCAATACTCTATCTTTTGAAGAGATTGAAGATTGTAATGGATACAACTCCTCATTGTGCAAAACATTTTACTCCAGCTCTCTTACAGTTATAGATGCTAGCCTATCAAAGTGTATTTTCTGTCAAATGCTGATCTGATTTTCTTTTATTATACTTTATTTTGATTTGTAGAACAGGATTTTAGTAACATTCCTAAGCAAAATACTTCAATACATCATTTTTTTCAGTTGAGCCATTCAACCTTTTTAATTAAAACCTAGTTATTAAGCACATCATTCTAAAGTTCTAAATCTATCAAAGCAGCCATTGTGTTAAGAGCAAATGTTTCTTAGTCTTTTACTTCAGGACTTTGAAGTTTCCATAGTTGCAACAAACGTGTCTAAAAGCAGTTATTATACAGAATGTCTTGATTTTCCTTTCTTTCTTTTTGTTGTTTCTTTCTAAAAAGGCTGCATATGATTCTGGTCCTTAGTCTGCAATTAATCATTCACATTCCAATTCCTTTACAGAGGAATAATATTTGTATAAAGTGACAGGATGTGACCTTGTAACAGAATCCTAAAGGAGTTCTGGTAATGTCATCTTATTGT
Source organism: Zonotrichia albicollis (assembly GCF_047830755.1). NCBI lineage: Eukaryota > Metazoa > Chordata > Aves > Passeriformes > Passerellidae > Zonotrichia > Zonotrichia albicollis. Next base: position 17,954,362 of record NC_133824.1, read on the forward strand.
TTGCACTGGCATTTTAGATACAAGTGACATATCTCACTTATCTCAAAATTCTTTAATTAAACCAGGAAAACTAAAGTCCTATTTGCAGTCCCACTGCAAAGTGGCAGTGAAGAATAGATGGATAATATTTAGAAGATTCCTAATAATTCATTTTCTTCATATTGTGGTGCTTCCTCTGTCTCTCCATTTAATTTCATTTGAAACAGAATAAAGTAAATCTGACTGTGCTTTTTAGATTCCAGCATGTATTAGTCAAAATGCTAACCCATTTGATTTCTCCTACCATTTTCAGTCATTCATAAACTTTAAATCACTTTCCTTTACTCAAATTTATTAAATTGGCTTAAACCCCATGATGTTCAATATAATTGTAGAATCATAAAAAGATTTTCAGTTGGGAAGAATCTCTGATAAAAGCAGAGCTGACTTCATGGTGTTCAGATGCCTTGTCTAGTTGAGTTCTGAAATCTTAAAGAATGGAGGCTGCAGCCTCTCAGTGCTCGTCCTCCAGTCCTTAATTCTTTTACGGTGAAGAATTTTCCCTTATATCCAGTCCAAATCCTCCTTTTGCAACCTTTGTGTGTTGCCTCTCATGCTTCTGTTGCTGGCCTCTGAGAAAGTCTGACTCTTCTGTATCAAATTTGAATGGTGGAAAACAGAACTTAAATCACCTTCGTTTTCTTGTCTCCAGGCTAAACAGACTCAGTTCTCTTAAACTCTTTTACATCAAGAGCTCCTGGCTCCTTTAATGTCTTACTTGTCCTCTCTTTTGTGGGATGCTCTCTTCCTAGTTCTTGGACATCTATGTGAGAGCTGAGTTTTCTGCAAACATGAGAATCAAGCTTAAATGTTAAACATGAGAGGGTTTTAATTTAATAGTTGAATTCTTTTATTATTTACAATATTCCTTTAAATTTGCTGCTGCTCCAAGGACATCAGGATAACTTTTTTGAGACATCAGCTGTATTCTACATTAGAAGAATTCAGTGAGAGAACAGGGCTGATCAATAATGTAAGAACCTGTACAATGGAACAGTTCACTGTGAGATGTCATAGGCCAGTACAATTTTTAATATCCAAAGTGGAATTTGTACCCACGCTTTGACCTGAAGAGAATCCAACCTATCTCAAATTTCCATTAACCTTATTTGGCTATGACCCCAGAGGAAAAATCATTGCTTTCTTTGGCCCACCCTCCAACCCTTATTCTTCTAATAGTTTTCCTCATTGAAACAAGCCTCAAGCTCTCCCTTCCTGACTGCCTAAATGACTGGTGAGATTTAGAGGAAGACTACATTCAGACCAATGATTCTGAGATTTGAGAAAGCACAAAAGGAAAAGAGGCATTTTCTAGGTTCCAGTAGCTTCTTTTTATGTTTGTAATGAAGTTTTTTGAAAGTTTCTAGTTACAGTGTCATAAAAGTGAGTAGAGAATAGACAAGCAAGATTTTGTACTAAGAAGAAATGTACTTATGCTACTGGAATATTCTGTTTATCTGGTGTGTATTTTTGCAAGTAAAAATAAAGCTATTAAAATGAAGTTATTTAGCCCCAGTTTTACAGTTAAGTGTTGAAGATAAAGCTTCATTTTTAGTCAACTGTGTTCCCATGTCTGTCTTACTATTTCTTTTTTTCTCTCTTTTTATTTCCCTTCTAAAAAGAAAGCTGGTATTTCTGGAAGATGAAAAGTCAGAGTTTATAACTTTCTGTTAGATTGAACTTGGAGGAAAGAAATGATGGTGCCAATACAATGGTTAACAGATGAACTTTTGGGGCAAATTTATATTGCTCATGTGTTCCCAGACATCTTGTTTCAAGCATATATTTTTATCTTAGCATTATTGAGACATCTGGTAAGTACTTTGGCTATTTTCTGTGTAACTTCAATTAAAGTGTATCTTTGCCAGATGGACAATATTGGTTACTATATACACAAAAGCATGTTTTAAGTACGCTTATTCTGAGAATTTTTTTTGCACAAAGCTATTAACTTAATGCAACTGTAGAGGAAAAGACAAATTATGCTGTGTTTTTAAAAACATTTTAGGTGGATGTATATAAAATCATATGACACAGTATGAAATCGTTCTTTTTTGAAAAATTGTATGTATACTAGTCACTCTAGTACACCCAGCAACATTTATATTAAATTTTATTGCTAGTGATTTTTTTCTTTTAAAAATTATTTAAAGCATAGTTATTATTAAGTAGTTATTTTATTTATGATTCTAGGAAGCTATTGATTTGAAGGTAACATTTTAAAGACCAAAAAAATTGCTGGGTAATGTAATTCTGCCTTTATTACAACTATTTTACAGATCTGTAACACTATGGAAAACATTAAGGAATACCAGAAATTCCATTAAAGGTTAAGAGGGTAACAATGACTAGAAAGATGCTGGAGAGAGAATAAAGCAAATTTTATCACAATAAGAAATTAATTTAGTTCAGTGAAGCAGCTTACCCTCCCACTTTGTTAGACCTCTATTATACCTTCAAAAAGATAGAGCTAAAGTAACACTTCTCTCTTTTTTGATTGTTGTCAAGGCCAATGCAAAAATTTTAAACATATTTGCAAGATGCTTTCAAGGTTAATGTTCAATCTTAACACTCTTTGGAAGGTAGTCAAAATCTGGATCCCAGTTCTAGGACCTTTTCTGCAAAATGATATAATAATCCCAGCTGAGGATATAAAAAAATACCTGTCCAGTGACCAGAGTATCAGCCCATCAGTTTCCAGAATTTAACAACCCAATTTTGCTTGTGTATACATATTCCCTCTTGCTTTAAGACAGTGGCATTATTAACACATTTACACCCAATTCTCAGATGGTTTTGGTATGATTCTAGTGACTTTTCATTTGAAGCAGGTCTTGATTGAAAAATTTTATTGACTTTGCCATAGGACAAGGTTCTAAACAAGTTCAAATGAAAATGTGGTGCTTATTACTTATGTTCCTGTACACGTGGTTTATGGAATGGCTGTTTTGTTCTGATAGGTCTGTAGTACTGAACCATGAGGGACAGAGCTTGTCTTCTTTGGCTGAGACTCAGCACAGGCCACACAGTCTTTCTCTTTTGTCTTAAAACCTCTATTCCCTTATGTTTCTTATGATTCCCACATCTCCATTGGCCTCTTTGCTTGTTGCCTTCCTCATGTGGTGAAACAGTTTGGTTGTCTCATGCATCAGCAGATGCTGTGTGGAGGGATTGTAGTCCCCTCTGTGGTCACAGAATTCACCAATTTCCAAGGATCCCATCTTCATTTGAACCAGCTTGCTCTGAACTAATCACATGTCACAGGCCAACACTGGAAAGCAGACAGGAAAGTTACAAGTTCTGGCTATTTACTTTTGCTAGACTGGGATGTGACAGCTCTTGTACTGGGAGATATGAACTTGCACTGATGCAGTCTTGGTGGAACTGTGACAGGTTTTTGTTCTTCATTCCCATCCTACCTGACATGCTGTGTAAAAGCCACTTTATTTTGCATGCAAAGATGTGAATGTTTCTTAGACAGATTACAGGGCTCACAAATAGCAAGCTGTGGTTAGGGACCTTGTGTTGTTCCATGTGTGAAAACTATGTGGAATAACACCTCCAATGTTTCTGGTGTTACCCAGAATTCAGATACCTACTCTTTTTAGCCCACAATTTCTGCCACCCTCATGCTAGAGGATCATTTTCACTGCACTCACATCTGTCTTTTGTGATAGCAACTAGACCACTTTTCCAGTGACTTCAGTAAAATGTTTGCAGAATATGAATTTAAGACACTATGGGGTTTGTTCTGTAATCTCCTTCATGAACTTATCAAACTCTCCCATTCACAACATAAAGATTTTTCCCCCATTTCTCTTATTGGAAGACTGTTTCAAGATTATTTTAGTTGCAAGCAAGAAAGCTTCATCAGCTCTCCAGTCACATTCTACTTATATTTTGCTTTTACACCTAGTTTCTTTATGTTACTTATCTTCCTTGTGTTACATTCTCTTGCAGCATCTCTTTTGCTAAACTAAACAAGGAAAGCAGTCATTCTCCTTCAGTCTTCATTCTTAAAGCAATCTCTAAGTTCTCCTTAATGTTCCTGGTAGCCCTGTTTTGAATATGATGTAATCTGAGTTGGTTTTTAAATAGTAACCTATATTGTGTGTTGTATTTCAGAGGGCACCCTCCCAATAATTTGTAAAATGTCACATATACTCTTTCTCTAGAGTATAAGTTGACCCATGCATCTTAGATTTCATGTCCACAGACAAGGAGCTGGGCAGCAAAAGTCTGTTTGCCTGTGCCAACAGAAAGCTTCCTCCTGGCTTCAGTGCAGTCAGAGCTATTCCAAACCTTCTTCTTGGAAGAACAAATCCACTCATTTATTATGTATGATTTTTATAAGAATTCAGAGAAGTTATTCTTAAAACTAATGGGTTTTGATGTCAAGACATGGTAGGTTGCAAAGTGAGCCTTTGTAAATGCCTTTCATCATGTTGGTGCAGGTGAAGCTGATTTTACTTTTTTCTGGAGATTCAAACACCCATGAGCACAGCTTTCAAGACATCCTCTAAGGGATTGCAGGTGCTCAGAATATTGAAGTGCCACTGTTTGAAAGCAGACAATTGAGTGAAAGATTTATTTGTAAAGAGAGAACAGGAAAAGAAATGTACCTGTTGACAGTAGATTATAAAAATAGCAGACTTTGCATCTTCAAAATACACAGTTATATCTCTGATGAGAAGCAGACTAGTGTTTGAGAAATGCAAAAGCAATTGCATCACATTACAATAAGGATGTGGGGGTGATTTCTTGGGAAAACTGTAATATCTGCTACTACATTTGCATTAGTATACGAAAGTTAATGCCAGAGGAAAAGTTTATAAAATTAAATTGGTCCTAAATGATGTAAGTGAACTCTTAGATAAAGCATTACTTGAATTTCACTTATGCTGCTATTATGCATGACACACTAATAAAATCAGTATCAGTTCTGAAGCCTGATTGTCTACTCTTGCACATCTAACACTGCTACAGAAAGTGTGAAATAAAAGTGGCTTACGTTTGTTTTGCAGAACTGTGTGCAGCTGCTCAGGATATGAGGTAGTGAAACTCCATTGTAGTCTGCTTTTTACTAATTTGTATAAGTAACTAATATTTTTTTTCAATTCAATTTCAATCTATCTTCTATTCACAGTTTTTTACCTTTGAACAATACAGGAAGCTTCTAGGATATGCATCACTGCCACCAGGGCTGGTATGTATGGATACAGAACTTTATGTTCTGATATAATATGTGTCTGCTGAACAGTCTGTCTCATCTGCTTCCTCCCACAGAAGAAGCCCACAATTAAAGGGTCCAGCTCAATCCAGAGTTTTTTAAAACAGACCTGTCCCTTGATAAGAAAATATTGATAAGAATACATAAAAATTGAAAATAATGTTTTATATCAAATGTCCTCAAAATAATTCCCTACAACATCTTAACATTCATGAACATGGATAACAGCCACCATGGAAGAGAATGTATAAACTTGTCATTCTTAATTCTTATGAAATAACAAAAAAAGTTGAACATTATCAATATTTATTTATTCATGTCATCATGTACAGTTTAAGACTTCAATCTCACAGTGCTATTCTCCAAGGCACAGTACAACTATAGAAAACATAAAGATCTCAGACTTATTTTAAAAAATTTATAAAAGAAACAATTATTGCTAAGAAATTGCTACTTCCTTTGAAGTCCTTTGCTACTTCCTTGGTTTAAAAACAAAATGCAGGTCGTACATATACACAGAAATGTTTTAATGCTAAGATGTTGCTTGCACGTGTAATCTGCATTCTCATGTGTAGATCTTAATTCTGCCATTGTGCATTAGGACTAAAATTCTTTTTATAAGAGCTACTGCTTCTTGTGGTGTAAGAACGTAAATCATAGTAAATATCTATTTTTCATGATGATGACATCACAACTTTAGGAAACGATCTTTTTAAGGCTGTGCTATAAAGATTTTGGCAATTTCAAGTCTCTTTAAAAGAGTTTTGCTTCCAGTTACATCTCCCTTTAATTGCAGTAAGTGAAAGGTCGTGGAATTCTATTAGCCAGGTTAAAGCAAGTCTCCTCTTCCTCTTAGTCATTCGACTGTCCCTATAGCTGTTTGCAGTCTCTCCTATTTTATCTGGTATTTTTCAGCAGTAGTCATCCTTAGGTGTATATAGAGAGACTGATACTTGTTCTCTAGCGAGTGGAAAGAACAGAATTCAAGGTTCTGTGGTACCCCAGCACTTTTTTTTGCAGGGGGGGAAATAGGCTGAAAACTTATAAACATGCTATTGCATGTTTACAGGCTGCCCAAAAGCTGCTGTGATTCATAGAACAGATACAGCAATGCTTAGAAGAATCAGAAATCCCTCATATTTTTTGTGCAGTACTATTATTATAGAGGCATTTTTGGTCCTAAAGTAGTGAGGGAAAAAGACGACTAAGGGGAATTCTGGTGTAAGCCAGGCAGAATGTTTCTATGTACCTCAACAGACCTCATAGCAAGGCAATATTTATTATTGAAAGACAGGTGTATACATTATCACCATCTTCCTACTGGCTTCCATCTCATGGTTGATGATGAAATGTTCCTATCTTACTGGAAAATTCTATTTGTTGGTAACACATTCTTCTCCAAAGGCAGTAAGACTGGTGTTTGCCACTACCCCTCTAACTTTTCATTCCTGTCTTTCCTGAGCTCTCAGGAGTCCCTGCTCAAATCTCTCTGCATTAAGTAAGTTTTTTCTCACTATTGTTTTTTCCCTTACTATTGTATCTTTGAATTTCAGCAAATGGATTCATTATAATGTATTTTGGTCCTGGGACTTTTTTTCAGCGCCTAGAGAGTTTGGAGATGCTAAGTGAAGGCAATAAATGTGTAAAGTGATCGTTAAACTTAACCTCTCTGAATTTTCTCAATCGACCTAAATATTTTAATACTATTTTTTGTTTTAAAAAATCTTAAAATGTTCTGCCATGATGGAAAGCAAAGCAGTGAATATTTCCATATCTATGACTCAAATGCCACCAGCTTCTAAGTAAATGGAGTTAATTCGTCCTTGCAATGTTAGTGTTATGTGCTTAATGCTCAGTTCAGGGGTTTTATTTTTTCCAGTGCTGCATAACTACACTTATATTTGTGTTATTATTCAGAGTCCACCCAAAGATAACATGAGGACATTCTTTTGCCACTTTTTCCATGTTTGCGCAATCATGTGGTACCATATTTTCCCTTCCAGCTGAAAAGAGAATACATGGACTTGAAGTGCTTCAATATTTTGTTTTGATTGTTTTGGAATATGGTTTATGGCTATTGTCATATTGTCTTCATGAACTGTCAGCATCTATCAAGGGCTAAAGTTGTTTAGCAATAGAATACTGCTGCTTTACTGTAGTCTTGCAGTTTGCATTGTATCCCTCAGTTTCACAATCTGATGTAGCGGAAGTATTACTCCTTAATACTCAATTTTCATTTGAACTGTCCTAGGCATTTGCAGTTGCTGGCTTGGGATCTGGGTTGACAGAGGCAGTCGTGGTTAACCCATTTGAAGTAGTGAAGGTTACCTTACAGACCAATCAGAATGCTTTCACAGAGGTAGGAAAACTGCTTCCTTCTCCTTTTTCCATTTTATTGGGCATATTGCATTTTGAGGTTCATATTTAGAGCAGAATGTCTGTAATATATTGGTGAATGCAAATGATTTCCCCATAAGCTAAACGGAAATGGAAGAGATCCAACAGCCAATGCCCTCAGGTATGCAGAGATCCCTGCAGTGTTGTCAGAGGCATCAGCGCCTCCCCTGTAAATATTCTGTGCCTGAAATGCACCTTCATCCTTCCTGAGCAGCCAGCAACCCAGCACTGTGAGGAATTGCAATCCAGGAGTGCAAACCTGAGCCCCTTGGACACAGCACACTTACCCCAGCAAGCTCCAGATTTCAAGTGAGCGCTGGAAGTTAGCATAAAACACCACGGCCCTGTGCCCTAGACAGAGTCCAGCTGCTGTACTTTATGCAATGTTTCTTGGATGAAATTACTTACAAGACTTCACTTTTATTAGCGCAAACTGGAAAATTGTTATATAACAAGTACATTGATAATTTAAATTCTTGCCCAACTTCAGAGTTTTGTTATTCAAATATTGTTTCATCCAAAGGAGTAATTGTACAAAACATTGGCCACGATTCTGGGTACTGCTGAAAGGGGGAAAGTATTAAACTGGAAAACAGTGATTCATGAAAATCAAGTGTTCTCAGGAATGCACTATCTTCTATTAATTTTAATGCAGAACATGTTCCAGGATAAAGGGAAGGAAGGCAGTAATGAAGTTCTTTTTTCCTTTTCTCATTTATTAAATATAACAATTGTCAAACCATCTTTTTCAAAATCTTTTGAGGAATCAGCTGTACCATGGTAGAAGTGCCAAATCACATAAGCATTCACATAAAAATGTTAGCTGAATCCCTGGTGGGACATGATTTTTGCATATTCTACTATTAAGTTTTGACTGAGTTAATACTTGCATGCCTTGTAGCACTCATCTGCACAAATTGAACACTTTTGGGGGGTGCACAGTAAAGAGATTTATGACCTGGCCATTTACATAATCTGTTGGGGCCAAGCTCCTCAGGTAGACTCTGGAAAAATACAGCTGCTGATTTCCACATGTCATAGAGTAACTGGTACCTACTCCATAACTCATCCAGAAAAGCACTTTCTTCCAGAATAAATTTTAAAATATTTGGTATACTCTTGTTCAATTCTCAATGCATATGAAAGACATGTTTATTTGCTGCAAGTCTCCAGTCTAGACATTTTTTAAACTTGGACAGCAAAGCCACTGAACAGATAAATAATGCAGAGCAGGAGTTTAGGATCCTGGAAGAGAGACTGAAAGTAGGAAAAATCAATGTGTGAGGGGATCTGTCTCTCAAGAAGATGATGTAATAAAAATTATTAACTATTACTCCTCCAGCAGTAGTGAACAGATATTCTGGATCTTTCTCTTTCACAGTTGTGAAGATGTAATTATCCCAGCTTAAAAAAAGCTTTTAAGTATAAACAAACCACCATTATATTTTGAACAAACTATTCCTTGTAAAGTTGAAAAACACCAATGTATCCTTTAACTTCATACATTTTAATTTTTTCTCTACTGCAAAACTTATAAACCATCCCAAAGTCTGGAGTGGTTTAGTTTGTATATTTTAGCCAATTATTTTCTTTTGTTACAGCACCCCTTCCTTGCTGACCTTCAGAATAATACAACAATTGAACTGTAGCAACTGTCCAAAAGCATTCTGAGTTGTTTTTGTTCAGGTGAATATTCTCTAATTTAATTTAAATGCAAAATTTCACAAAATCCAAATATTAGTATATTATCATACAAATAAAATTGTGACAGAATGGTATTTGGACCCTACTAGAAACCTAGGTTACATTGACAATATTAACTATTTGCTCTAGGGAAAAAAATACAAGCAAAATTGAGTTCTTAAATCACGAAGATTGTTCTATCACGGACATGTTAATTTTTAATATATCTTTCCAAAGCATTAGAACTTCAAAATTTGCTGTAAATTAGAAAAAGCTCCAGTGACTTAATACCTTGACATCAAGTTCTCATTAAGAAAATGTTAAAGAACATTCCACAATAAAGCATGTAAACTCAAGCCCATTGGAAGGAGCATGTCCAGAGGTTATATTATACAGCACAAGGCATTACCATGCACTGTTTTTCTAAAAGGTTTAAGTAAAGTGTGTACCTATCCCATTGTGGAGCTTTCATACTACATGATGAAACCTAATGCAATTCACATATTTCTTTGACTATTGTATAGAAATAATAAATATATCTTGTTTAAAAGGAACAAGGAAGAGCATGAGCACATACACTCACACCCAGACTCCAGCACACCCCCAAAGCAAATATTCACACCCTGCAGTGACAGCTGAATTGTTCTGTGGTAGCAGATCATCTTTCCAGGGCTGAGAGATTTAAAGAGGAAGGCCACTACAAATCACGTATCAGCCCTTTTGTAATGTGGATTGCTGTGGGTAAAAATGATGGTGGCTTTTTGTTAAAGCAGACTGCAAGAAGTCCAACACCATGTTGTTTAGTTTTCCTTTTTTTCTTCACTTTCCTTGTAGCCTTGGATAACTCACTGGCTATAGAAGCTGGTGTGATGATTAAAATCTTCTCACCTGACATAAGAGTTATGATTAATTAAACAAATACATTTTTCTGCTTTATGATGAGAAGAATCTGACTCCAGATTCCACTGCATAGGTCTATATTAAGAGTCAACAGCTGTGTGAAGTGCATTAACTCCAGATGTTTGTACAATAAATTCCTCTGCCTAAGGTCCTTCCATCATCAATGATGAACCGCAGGCCTTCTATGGCTTCGTCAGTTAACATGATGACGCCTCCTTTGGTAAAAGGGAAGTGCTGCCAAAGGGAGTCCTCTTTGTTACTATAGGGCTGAAAAGGGAAGTCAGGTGTAGACATTGCAGGTGTCTATATTTGGGCTCATTAATCCCATCTCAGGTGTTCAGCAAGTGAGAGGCTTCACCTCTGAGGCATGAGTAAATCCATACTCAAGACAGGGGATACCAGGGGACGCCTTAATATTGAAGGCTGCAGTATTATTTCTTAAAGATCTAATGTCCGTTTTTGGAGTGTAAAAAGGATGTCATTGCTAGTATCCATGTTTTGCATTTCCATTTTAGAACAGATTCTGACTTGAAATCTTGGGAGCAGATAGAAAAGTAAACTCCAGTAAAATATATGCAGAGCATTAGCAGGATAATATTAGTTGCAAAATATGAAAAAAAAAATGAATCTTTGTATTAAAGATTAAACTCATCAGTCACCTAAATAATCGGTAATATGCTGTGTCAGATATAGTAGCATCATTTGGCTGATGCTGTGGATCTACCACAGTGATATTTTGAAATGGAAAACTATTAAACAAATAAGTATATTGAAATTAGTGGTATTCACAGTGGTGTAGTCAAAATTCTTCTATATTTTCATGTTTGAACCTCCTAGTGGAAGTCATGTTTTGCCTTTCTAATTATAGATTTGGTTACCCAGAGCTTTATGGCTTTATGGCTTTTTTTGGCTTTCTACTCTGGAGAAAGCCAAACTCTATTCACCAACTTTTTGAAAGTAATGTTTCTATAAAGCTGCTAAAAATGTAAAATATTCAGAAGGGGAATAGCTAATTCTGAATATCATGGTGTATTCAAAAAAATTCAAAGGTGCATGTAAGTCAGGCAGATTCTGTCTGATATGAGACAGTTTCTTCCTTTTTGTCTTTTGTGAAATGAAAATCTGTTACAGTACTACTGTTTTACTGTACTCAAGTCCTGCTTTCATCTTATTCTGCAATCAGAAAAATGAAGAATCTTTTTTTAAATAAAGTTGTGGTTTTTATTGGCCGCAGGAAAAGGAAAATAACAAATACGGTGATACTTAATATAAAATTATAAGAATTGGCAGCATTGTGTTTGTCAACAGCATGGAAATTATGCTATGTTTATTGTTTTCTTTTTGTAAAGATGATCTCTTCCTTCTTTTGCTTAACTTGTGTAGCAACCATCTAGCTTTGTTCAAGCTCAGCAGATCATTAAAAGCGGTGGTCTGGGCTCCCAAGGACTCAACAAAGGCCTCACTGCAACACTGGGCCGTCACGGAGTGTTTAACATGGTTTACTTTGGATTCTACTTCAATGTGAAAAACATTCTTCCAGTCAATAAAGTAAGTTCTTCATACAATGCAATAGACAATCAGATAAGAAGTTTGACATTTTTATTCACACTATTTTTTTGTGCAAAGCTGTGGTATTTAGTGATCAACACTGAATAACCTAGCTCTGTTTTGCAGAAATCTACAGCATTTTAATGGAAGCAAATATAGGACTCAATCTTCTCACTTTTTAAGCAAAACTGAGTGTATTCATATTTGAATTATCATTTTTATGAAATCCCCTTTATAGCATGGTAGCAGTGCAAAAAGGCAGCGAATGAGATACAGACATGTTGTGCTTATGTTGGGTATGTATGCAATTTTTTTTGTGGAAAACTGGCCTAGAAGAGAAAAATCAGTTTCTAGAAATTCTGTCAGTACTCACATAGGGGCTAAGCTTGCAGAGGTGGCTGAGCTGCAGGATTTAGGTTATTTTGGCCAGGCACAGGACCTATTTACTGAAAAGAGAGCTCAACCTAGTATTGAAGGATGACGGGAAGTTTCATCCTTATGAGAAAGAGACAGTCCAAAAGAGGATGTAAAGGGTCATGCACAGGGACTTTATATCATTTATAATTAAGATTATAAATATATATATATATATTAAGATATATAAAGAAAAAAATCATTATAGCTGTAATTTCACTTAAAGAAGTTTTGATAGTGCTATATTACTTTAAATAACAAAGGAAGCAAACATTCCCTTTACAACAAAAGGAAATTTTACAAATGAAAACGTGGTAATATCAGCAACTTTTGAAATGACTGTGTGAGAAACAACTAATGGTTTATTAATGATTCCAGTATGCTACTTATTGAAGTCTGTTTTCACTAATGTGATTTTTAGATGATGACAGTTAAACAGTCACAGGTGTAATGTGCAGTGATATACATGTAAGAAGGTGCAATTCACATCAAAAGGGATCGGTTTCTATTCCCATATGAAGTAACACCTCTCTTTTTTTCTGCACTTCTGAGTAGCCTGGTATTTTTGTTGGCAGCGTTGTGTAAATGGAGAAAACCTCCACTTCTTATTTGCAGATTATTACAGTAAATTGAATTGTTCAAGAGCAGCTGACCCACAAGTTTCTACAAGTTCCTTACAGTGTATCTAAGCATATTTTACAGTGCACTTTAGTCACACATTCTAAAACTCAAGGCGCAGGAACAGCTTGTTACTAAGATAGGAGTAAACACTTTTGTGTTGATCAAAAGATTAAAAAATTATAATCACTATGCAGAAAATTCAGGAAAATATGCAGGTAAGGACAGAGGCTAGTGTGTAGCTTCTATGGGAATCATGGGAAATGTTCTTGCATAGGAATTGAACAGTAAGCATGTTGAACAGTAAACAAGGCATAAGCATGCTTTCCTAGCCTTTCAGATTTTAAAAAATAGGAAGCAAGTATTACATTATTAGAAAGATTCAGAGCTTTATGATCTAAAGGAAATTGGTACTTCATACAGATTTCGTATGATGCAGAAAAATTTTAACATCTACAACACGGGTTTAAATATATGTAGAAAACAAAAGAGAAATTACTTCAATGTCAGTCAGTGACCCAGCTGTCCTCAAATATTAGCAAAATGAAAAGGCAATTTAATCAGTGTAGGATTAACTGCAAAAAAAGTGGGGTTTGCCTGATGCTTAACCACTGCACAGTGCCTTACATGGTGGCTTGCACGGTAGCGTTCTGTAGTGCTGATAAAGCTAAGAGCACTCCCCAGGCCAGCCAGTGTCAGTGCCATAGACAGTCTGTACAGAGACATATAGCCAATAATTCTGATCAAACTTCCATTAAAATCAATGCAAAACTTACCCTGAATTTAGGAAGACATAGATCAGGCTTCATCTGGCTGGTGCTAGCCAACATTATGTCTCAGGTACTTACATGCATTGCATTTCACTTCAGTGACTGCTAAATGGAAGTATTTGACAATAATTTATGACCTGTAACAAATCTCTTCTGTCAGTAGGCAGGTACTAGAGGCTTAGAGATATCAAACCTGTACAAGGAATTTGGTAGAAGCTGGTTTGCAGTTAGTCTGAAAAATACTTAACAGTTGTTAATTTGTCTAGATTTCTCACATACTTGATTTAATTACAAAATCTGGTTTGTTAATTTTGTATATTTTGCCAGAAAACAAAGTCTTAAAGCCAGTCTTGTAATATTGACAAATATATAAAAATGATAATATATAAAAATTGTGAAATTAGAATACTACACTTGTGAAATAATTTTGACTATTTGCTGTCCACCATCTGTAACATAAGTGGAAAAATATATTAAAATCTCTGAATTAGCCTTTTAGCTGTCAGCTAAACTGTGCATTAAATTTGCATCC